>NC_142391.1:44616172-44766172 GCF_059441095.1 Idiotropiscis lumnitzeri | reverse complement strand
CCTTGCTCGCAACCTCTCTCCATCACTCTCCTTGTGATTATTTTATTGTGTATGCCATCTGTTTCTTCCAAAGCATTTTTTAAACATGCTTTCAAAGATAATGGAGAAAGTTATGTTATCCTGTCTCCATGTTTCTGTGGTCTCAGTCTGACTGGTGACTCTCTTATGGAAAACGGAGAGACCATTTTCCAGACCAGAGCCATTGACAAATCCACTTCGCATCCTGTTTTGGAAGATGTGGAGGAAGAGCTGGTGAGTTGTATAGCTCCAGAAGTAATTTATTTATCATCCAACCATCTTATCTACTGTTTATCCGGGGTCGGGTCGCACTGGCAGTAGCTTAAGCAGGGAAGCCCATATCTCCTTCTCCCCAGCCACTTCCTCCAAAACGGAGGGATCCCACGGTGATCCCAGGTCAGTCGGAAGAAATATAGTTTGTCCAGTGTGTCCTGGGTTGCCCCCAGGGCACCCTGCCAGTGGGACATGCCTGGAACAAATCACCCGGGAGGATCCTAATCAGATGCCCAAGTCACCTCACGTCTCCTCTCAACAAGGAGCAGCGGCTCGACTCTGAGTCCCTATCGGATGATTGAATCTCTCAAGGGAAAGTCTGGACACTCTCCGGAGGAAGCTTATTTCGGCTGCTTATATCTGAGAACTTGTTTTATTGGTCTCAACCCACAGCTTCTGGCCATAGTTGAGGGTAGGAATGTAGATCGACCAATAAATCAAGAGCTTTGCCTTTCGGCTCAGACTTATCACCATGATACCTCAATAGAGAATCTGCATCACAGTAGATGCTGATTGCACCAATCCAACATGTGAACCTCAGTCGTGAACATGAGACAAAGATACTTTAACTCAGGGGTCCTCAATCCTGTTCCTTGAGGGCCGGTGTCCTGCAGGTTTTCCATCTCTCCCTGCTTCTACACAGCTGATTCAAATGATCAGATAATCAGCAAGGTCTGCAGAAGCTAGATAACGATCGCTCAGGTGTGTTGCACCAGGGAGAGGTGGAAAACGGGCAGGACACCGGCCCTCGGGGAACAGGATCAAAGACCACTGCTTTAACTCTTCCACTAACTCAACCAGAAGGACAGGACATTCCACCCTTTTCTGACTGAGGACCATGGTCTCAGATTTGAAGGTGCTGATTTCCATTACAACCAGATCCCACTCGAATGTGAACAGCACCAGGGAGAGTTGGAGATTGCGGCTTCAAGAGGCCAATAGCTCCAGGTCATCTGCAAAAAGCAGAGATTCAGGACTCAAGTCACCAAACAGGACCCCCTCAACGTGTCTGCCTAGAAATTCTATCTATATAGGTTATACAAGGGCAGTGTTAGCGGAGTCCAACCCTCACTGGAAACGAAATCAGACTTATTGCCGGCAATAAAGATAAAGATGTCCTTTAATAGTCCCACAATGGGGAAATTTGCAGTGTTACAGCAGCAAAGATATAGATCACACAGAGGCGGCAGCGTAATGTAGCCCCATGTATATACACACTTACATCCCACAACATATACAAGTGTAAGGAAATACTCCTAATGCCTGTCCATGGTACAGAGGGGAAATAAATAAAAACGCTGCAATGATAAAAATACTGCAATGATAAGAGTACTGAAATGATAGAAAAATACTGAAATGATAGAAAATACTGCAATGATAAGAGTACTGTAATGGTGAAAGTACTGCAATGATAGAAAATACTGCAATGATAAGAGTACTGTAGTGGTAAAAGTACTGCAATGATAAAAAAATACTGCAATGATATAAAATACTGCAATGATAAAAGTACTGTAAAAGCGAAAGTACTGCAATGATAAAAAATACTGCAGTGATAAAAGTACTGTAATGATAAGAATACTGTAATGGTAAATGAAATACAGCATTGGTCAATATTTAAGTACAGCAATGCGGACCAAATCGGTAGTACAGGGACAGAAAAGCCATTATCAGGGTGGTCGGTTCCGCTTACTCCCAATCCATCGCCCACAGAACTCCCAGAAGGACACTGTGTGAACTCCCATGCACCCTCGAGGACCCTGTTGAGGGTGTAGAGCTGGTCCATTCTTCCACGGCCGGGATGAAAAGCACATTGCTCCTCCTGAATGTGTAATTCAACTTGCTGATGGACCCTCCGCTCCAGCACCCTTGATTAGACCATACCAGGGAGGCCAAAGCTGCGTACTGCTTCGCTAGCCGGCAGGCGTCAGTTTGCTGAATCCAGATTCCCTTAAGCCAAAAGGCCGAGATAAAACTTTCTTCAGCTTGATGCCACACCAGCCACGACAGGCACCAACCACCTTATGGACACAGCTCCGATCATCCGCCTCAACAATGGATGCGTGGACCATTGTCCACTCAGACTCAATGGAGTTGGGAGTTGGAACTTTTTCTGACAAGGGATTCTGACAGACATTCCCAGCAAACCCAAATAATAGGTTTTGGTCTGCTAGGTCTGACCGGCATCTTCCCCTATCATCAGACCTACACACCACCATGTTGTGATCAGTTGGCAGCTCTGTTCCTTTCTTCACTTGAGTGTCCAAAACACAAAACCATAAATTTATATTTGACTGATTCATTTATCGCAGATAATTTCGTTTTAGGTTAATTTTTTACCTGACATGTTTCGGCGAGTCTTTCACCTTCTTCCTCATGTTCCTCGTGGAACATCAGCTGATATAGAAGGGTCACTCACAAGGTGACACTCTGAAGAAGGCGAAAACTCGCCGAAACATGTCAGGTAAAAAATTAACTTAAAAGAAAATGTCTGCTAAAAATGAATCAGTCAAATGTAAATAATAAGAAGAAGACAAAATGAACTTAATACAAACAAAACCATAAATCTGCTGACACAACTGCCAAGTCAGTTCAGGGAGCATTTCCCCCCATTCACCCGTCCTTCCAGGTCTCACTGTCATTGCTCATGAGAGCACTGAGGTTTCTCCCCCAGGTTAACGATGGAGTACCCAGGAGGACTTTCCACCTCACCACCAAGGACCCCAAAATGGTGGGTACTCTGAATTGCCATTTGTTGCATAGGCATAAATAGTTAGGACCAGTCCCCCACCTGAAGGCGAAGTGAGCCTACCCTCTCGTCCACCAAGGTGAACACCAACGTAAAGACGCCGAGCCGGGGGGCAATAGGTATGGCCTCACTTGCTCAGCACCTCTCACAGTGAACAACTCCAGAGTCAAAGTGTCCAACCCCTCTCCAAAGGACTGGTACCAGAGCCCAAACTGTGTGTGTAGGTGAGTCCGACTATGTCTAGTCGGAATTTCTCTGCCTCGCACACCTGTTTGGGGCTGGGCTACTGGTCTACTTCCATGCCAGAGAGGTGACATACCATGTCCTGAGAGCTAATTTCTGTAGTCGAGCATCGGACCACCAAGGCCCCTTCCTTTTGCCACTGCGCAACTTGAGAGGACACCCGACCTCTATGGTCCCCCCCACAGATCGGGAGTTTATGGGAAGGTGAATCCATGTTGCCTTTTCGGGCTGTGCCTGGCCGGGCACCATGAGTGCAGACCCAGGCACTTGCAAGCGAGTCCCACCTCCAGGCTTGGTTCCAGAGGGGGCGCCCCGGTGACCTGTGCCCAGGCATGGGAAAATGTTTTGTTTCTATGATGTAGTCATAACTACAGTGAACCCTCGGTTATCGCGGTTAATGGGGGCCGAGACCACCCGCGAAAACTGAAAATCCGCGAAGTAGCGGCGGGAAAGGTGCTCCTATTCGGCTTACTGTGACGCGAGCATGCCCTCCTCCTCCGGAGCTTCCATTCGGTTAAACTTAGGGGCCGCTTGGAACCGCCCGTGCCCAGGGAAGGTGCTCCTCTACGGCTTAACTGCCACGCACGCCGGCCGGAGCTCTGGTACGGTCCGAACCGCGCGAAACGTCGCCCCAAATCGTGCCCGGGGGAACGTGCTCTTCTTCGTCCACTCTCCTCTTCGCCCACGCTCTTCTTCGGCGCACGCCGGCCGTCCAAACGCTCCAGCGCCCCGTCGTGCCGCTCGGCGAAACTACAATGCCCCTGAATATTTTTTAGACCCGCGAAGCACTGAACCCGCGAAAGGTGAACCGCGAAGTAGCGAGGGTTCACTGTATCATGAGTAATAGTTGTCACGCCGAATCCAACATAATTGTGTAATGGAAAATGCAAGTACAGTATTAAAGTTTTGCATTCTATTTATATCTTTATATATTTGGTTGTTTTATTACTGTAATTGTTTTGTTTCATATTTCAGAGCTTCAAGGGATGTGCACTACCAGCTCCACTGTTGGGTGATAATAATAATGATGACGATGATGATGACCCTGACTGGCTGAGTTAAAATGCAGTGAAAACAAAAGTTAAGCAGATCAGAGACCCTGCCTGCCTCTGAAAATTATGTCGAACTGACATATTGACTGCGGCTGCCCCAGAACTCTGGAAAATTGACCAGAATATGAACATCTGGTTTTGGTTAAAAAAAAATCTAAAAACTTACTGTGGATATAAAGCTGTTCAAAGGTTTTTGTGAGCTAAAATAAATTCGAGACGAAGAATGCAATTTCAAAAATGTTTACAGCATTAATGTAACTTTAATTGTATTTTTTTTCTTCACAATGGGGAGAGCTATAAATATCAAAAAACAAATAATGTGGTTGCACAAGTGTGCAAACGCTCAACCAACTGTGATGTGGCTATGCTCTGAACTGCGATATCACATTCACGATCATGTTAAACGTTAGTTCTGAGACTCATCCCACTATTTAAAGTGCCTTTGACGAACCCCAAATAAAGTTAAACTGTTCTGGTTGTATACTGGTCGTATCTCAGTGAGCAACCAAGGTTTGCAGTAGTGTGCGCTCCTAGCAAATGTAGTTTTCATCAGGGTTCGTTCAAGGTCCAATGGACGCAAAGGCACTCTCCAAAATGTATTTGCGACAAGGAAAACTGAGATCTTTAAAATTGTTGAACATTAGATGCAGACAAGGAAAACCGTTTTGCAGCCATTAATACTGTTTGGGGCTTTCTGGCAAATGTATTTGCAACTCTTTGCAACATTGTACTCTGACAAAAAAAAACATTCACTACAAATACACACGCTTGGAAACCTTCGTTTCTCAGTGAGATAGGGGTGTTTCGATGGCTAGCAGAAGCTTGAAGAATTTGTCCTCACGCTGACTATTCTTGATAATTCCTTTCTCCTTGTCTAAGACTTCTACTCCAGCAGAAGAAAAAGAGTCCCAACGCATAGTCCTACAACCATCATGCTTCTTCTTCTTAGTTATTTTTACTCCGCGTCTCTTAAAAAAATATTGTTGTACAGGATAGAAGTCAAGTTTAATGGTGGAAAAAAGATTTGGAAGAATGCATCTCAGTCTCATTTTTTAAAGCACATAAACCTGACATTTGAACTGTTCTATGTAGACTGCAGCACAATTGGTTTTTGAGTGAGTAGTTTTCCTGTTGTCATGCATTTCAAACAATTGTATTTGTCATTTTCAACATTTACCATGAGGGAATATTAAAAAGTATACTTTTACACAATTTTGCTAAAATGGATGAATTCAAGATACAAAATAAAGATCTTAAATGTTTATATTTAAGTTTTGAATGTTTTATACATTTACACAGTTTACATAGGTTGCTTTTGTAGACGTTATCTTTTATTGAATTATCTAATGGTCTGTATTATTTGTTAATATCTTTTATATACATTAAATATTCCTTAAACATCTACACTCAGTTTGACATGATGCCACATTTAAGAAATGTTAGCAGATTTATTTAGGAGGATGATGTTAAAAAAGAGACTTGCGACAGGGTACAGTCACGTTTAATTACTTTCCGAAGTCTGTCCATTCAATCTCAAAAGCTCTGAGGCGTATTAGTAACTACACATTAATAATGTTGATTGTGTTTTGTTAAGAAGTTGGACACAGTCTTATTTAAGTTTCAACGGACAAGGCGCAAGCCAAACCTAATTCCATCTGCATGGTAATCACATGATCGGGACACTTCATGTAAACAAGTTTCACAATACTAGATGTCATAAAAAATCATCTTCACCAAAATTCACGCGAGCATCTCTATTTATGTCAACTTCAACCGCTGCAAATATTAGGAAAAATCGCTCTAAAAGTTGGGATTTTATGAGCCTAATATCTTTCTCTCCATAGGTGCTCACTGCAGTTTAATGACAAAACCTCTTAACTGTGCATGAAATCCAAAATATTGTGACAATTCTTTTAATAATTTCAGAGGTTGACTAATACTTAACTGGTGTCTCCCACTCACATAATACTTGAGGTTCCTGTGGCACTTGCCCTGTATTGTCATAATACTCAAGAGTACAACAAGATTGGAGAGCTGCCCCTCTCAATTGCAAATATAACTAATTAAAATTAATAAGAATGAATAAATAAAATAAGAATAAAAACAAAACAATAAGTCTGTTGAAAAAGTGCACTGGGTGACACGTTGCAGTTCTACAAGCAAAAGGTATTTGTGTGCGAGAGTTCAGCATGGAGATGACTCTGGGGAAGTACAGTGATCCCTCGTGTATCGCGGGAGTTAAGTTCCATAAATAACCCACGATAAGTGAAATCCGTGAAGCAGTCAGCTTTATTTTTTTTATTTTACAATGCATTTGATATGATGCATTGATGTGGTTTGTTTGTGCGTGTAGATGGGAAGTTGTGGTCCTGCAGTGCCACCTTGTGGCATTGCTGCGTTTGTTTTAAGCGTGTTATTTCTTCTCTTTTTGTTATTGAACTTCCGGGTTGCTTCACTTTGAGACGTGTGGTCATATGTAGACAGAGGAACGGTAAAAAAAAAAAAGGCATCTATAGTAACACACACTAGGCATAGAGCATTACCGTATTTTCCGGGCCGGGCCATAGGGCGCTCTTTAAAGGCCCAAATCTTCCCCTAAACAAACAAAGCGCCTTGTAAGGCGATGCGCCCATTATATGGACTAAGCATCACTCGCGACCATCAACCTTTTTACTCATTGGGCTGTTCGGAGTGCATGTTAGCACACCCTGCTGGTCAAAGTCTGAGTAGTCTATGTTTCTAATTGTCCGTGACTTATACATTAAGTGACTATGGTGTTTGGGTGATGGTGCAGGAGAAAGCTGGACAAAAGGGCAGCTGTCCACAATGTTGTAGTCTGTCTTATTATTTATGTTATTGCAAGCAAGAAACGTCCCATGTTTAGACAACAGACTGCAAAAAGCCCAAAGCACAACAGCACATCTCTCTAAACAGCCATGTGATTGGCTGAGTCTGAGTGGCTCCCAAGAAGCCATTGCTGTAATCTTTTTGTGTTATTTTTATTTCTTTTGGGTATATAGATGGCATGAGAGATCCATGTTTTGTGTTAATCTTATTTCTTTGTTTCATTGTTTGCTTGTATGCTGAGTTTTTTTTTTTGGTTTTGATTTGAAACCGTGACTCTAAGGAGTGTGGTGACCAGTGAAGTCCCTCCCCTGACGTTGTCTAGTAGACTATTGCCAAGACACCTTTTATTGGTTAGAGTCATTGTTATTGACAGTGATTCATAATTGTTTCATGATATGTGTCAATGAAATGGGGTGATGCCTCTAGCAGCGATTCCTTATGGGATTCAGTCCTGGTGATAAGGATTGAGTCCTGGTGAGCTGGCATCAGCCGATCTACCACGAGAGCCTAATGCGGTGTGCCCAGTATATGCATTAAAGATGGAAATAGAACCCTCAACTGGTGTTGCGCGTAAAAATACGGTAATTTGACTGTTTTGGAAAATAATTGACATTGTGATTTTTTTTTTATTTTACATTGTCCGTAGTTCAGAATCTCGATGTGTATTCCAAGCCAAGGCAAGATAGCTGTCTGTCGGAACTGATACCATACCTGTCAACCTCGGACAGTGACTCCCCTTATAAACCAGTGTAGTTCCCCTTATAAATGGATAAAAAACCTTATAAACACAATCGCGGCGTTTTTTAATTATATTTTATTATCACTATTAAGTATTTAGCAAGAAATGGAGAATAATAAAGGCAGTATGCATAACATTCTTGCATTGTACTTCCAGGCCCAGCATGTATTCAAATAAACAATTTCACCTTTATTTTCATAGTCAGTGTTAACGTTTAATGTCTTTTATTATATTCCGATGTGCATGATTTTGCTGACATAATCTGCTCCTGAGATGGTTTAACTTTGAAGCATAGGTCATCACAGTTCAACTTCACCTGGAGTAGAGCTGTAAGAGTGTCAGTGCCCATTGTCTTTCTATATTCGGTGTGAATCTTTCTGACGTTGCTGAACACACGCTCACTGTCAGCATTGCTATGAGGCAGGCACAGGAGCACTTGGTAGAGCTGTCGGATGAGGGGGAAACGCTCTTGGCCAAATCCAGTTTTCAGCTCAAAGATTTTAGGCCAAAATTCTTTGGGAATTGACCTTTGATCCTGAGAAGTCTGGGGCAAGAGTTGGGTACCCGGCGACTTGGTTTTTGGTACCGAGGGCGGCCAGGCCCCGCTGACACCGACGGCTGCGGGGCTGAGGGAGGGGGAGTAGCGCAGGGCGGTCGAGCCCCAGCACCCCCCTCCCGGCCCCGGCCCGCCGGCCGTGGCCCGGCCAGACTAGTGGGGTTTAGACAAGTACCCGAGACGGCGGGAACGTAACAAGCAGGAGCGGTGCGGGACGAGGCGGCGGGGACGGGGCGATCCAGACCGGGGACGGACGAGGTTGGGCCGAGGGAAAAGGAATCGGATAACTGCGCGCGGCTTGCCCCGCGCGCAGCCCCCGCTTCCTCGAGGAGGTTAAACGGATAACTGCACGCGACTCGCGCTGCGTGCAGCCCCCGCAATCCCCACTCCCCGGCCCCGTTACAGCCGTCCCTGCGGGCCACACTACTGCACGGGTCCCGGTACCTACTCCTTGCATGCCTGAACCTACCGCCACGGATGCGGCTCCGGGTCGCGGCGAGCCCCGGCGCGCGGCGGGTGTAACGGGCCGGCCCGCCCGCTCGTCAGCGGGCGAAACCATCCCCTCCGCACCAGCCTCACGCGCCAGGAATCATTACCAAATGGCGAGTCGATATCGGTCTGGACTGAAACGTCATTGGGATTTTTTTTTGTTTAACTTTTTTGTGGTTTCCCGTATAAAAGTCGTTATACGCCGTATGTGATTAGAAATTGTCAAAAAACGTATAAAATACGGGGAAACCGTATAAGTTGACAGGTATGTGATACCTAGAGCCTTTGGAGAGCGGAATGAGATACGTTTTTGTACAAAATGTTAAATACATTAAAAATGTAAATTATTAGTTGGATGGCAAATTGAAATGGTGTAATTTGATTCATTTGTATTTCTTCATTCCTTTGTATTGAGTTGATAGGAGTGTTGTGTATACATGATTGATGTGTGAATTATTCGTGAAACTAAAACAATTTGTGTTTTTCTGTTGTTCTGTAGTTTTCACAGTGTATAGTGCTGAACATGCTTGTTCAGAGATAAAAGATTATCGACACCCGTTTGAAACTCTCTGCGTCCTTATTTGAAATCCAAGGGGCCGCGACACTGAGGACAATCCCACTGTAAAGAATAAATCCGCGAAGCAGCGTTGCTGCGAAAGATGAAGCGCGATATAGCGAGAGGGATCACTACGTATTTTCACAATCATGGCACATTTATAGTCCCAAATATTTCCCATTACAAACGAGGCGCACTGTATTGTCAAGCTTTATAATGTGACGCGCTAAGTGTATAAACTGAAGCCCATAGGTTTATGCATAGATTTTTTTCGCGTGTAATTTGACGATCAGAGGGCATGTCAACATACCCTGCTAATTAGAGTCTATGTCAGCTATGCACTGAATTGACTGTGACAAATACATTATGTGAATACGTTTTTTGGTGATGGTGCAGGTGAAAGCTGGACAAAAGGGCAGCTGCCCACGATGTCGGAGTCTGTCTCATCATTCATGTTATTGCAAGCGAGAAACATCACAGGTTTAGGACAACAGACTGCAAAAAAAGAAAAAAAAAGACACTGCCCAAAGCACACCACTCACATCTCTCTAAACAGCCATCTGATTGGCTGATGGTAGGATGATAGGCTCCCACAATCCATTGCTTTAATCTTTTTGTCTTATTTTTATTTCTTTTCAGGATATGAATGAAATGAGACATGCGTATCTGGTGTTAATTTTCATTTCTTTGTTTCATTGTTTGCCTTTATGCTGTTCAGAGATTTTTCGTTTTAATTTAAAACCGTGACTAAGGAGTGTGGTGACCAGTGAAATCCCTCCCCTGATATTATGTCATAAGTGTTCTGACAATAATTGACACGTCCCATAGACAAAGGCGCGTTGCTCTACATGCGCGAGCTAACATGCACAAGCTGGCATTATTTTTATTTGATAGTATGTTTCTTATTAGTGACAAATGCTTTGCAAAGCGCTTTGTTACAATTGCAACTATTGTGAAAATGCTACATAAAGATGCTTTAAAGATGCATTGTATTGTATTTTTAATAGTGTTTTACAGCTGTTTGTACACTGGCCGAGAAAGGTCAACAATTGCAAAAGCAAAACCCCAACAAAATTGAAATACACGCTGTTGCAAAACCACAACGGAAATGCAAAAGCTACAACACAACGGAAGTGCCGAGGTAACGGAAGTGACCAAAACTCCCGCGGAATGGGAAAAGACACAAAGTTGGAATAGTAATAAAAGTAAAGTTGTTGTTTTATTGTTGGAGCTTGTGTCACTTGTAGCAATGACATTGAAATTGTTTATGCTGATTTATTTGTGAAGTTCCCGTGGTTTTTCCGCACGTATGAATGACTGGCTCAACGTGTACGAGAGGACAGCTGACACTTGCACCTCCTACGAGTGGCAAGTGCATTCTTGCCCCTAACTTAAGTCAAACCAATTAGCCTATCACCAGACAAGACTCCCTTATAAAAGTAGACAGGACTGATCATACCCTCCTCTTGCTCACTGGTTTTGAGATATGCCCACTCACACTTTGGTCTTGTTGGTGTCTAATTGCACCCAGGTGCTAAGAGTAAGGACAGACAAAACAAAAGATGTTAGCACAACAAAATTAGCTCCTTATTGTCCAGCCTGTGACTCCATGTTGCGGATGGCTGATGTCTCTCAAGCAGTCGCGCACGTTCATGTCTGATACCTCTTGCAGCTGCCAGCTTCAATGTGAGAGTGAATGGGTGTCGATCTCAGGTAAAGACCTCATTGAATCTGGGAGGTGGTCTTCAGGAATAGTCCCCATCGTGGAGCGGCATGTGCTTTTAGCCAGGGACGCTTCGGGACCGTCAATGTCGGATAGCGAGATTCACGACCACACCGGTTGGTGAAAAGTTGGACATCCAGCACGACCGTAGTGAGGATATGCAGTGCAGAGATGGGTGGATGGATGATTGGATGGACAGACAGACTTAGAAATATTCAGAGAACAAAACTTCCAGTGATGAGGCTGCTTCCCTCCGTAGACATAACGCTAGGCATGCTCACAGGTGCCAAGTTCTTTAGAAAGCTCGATGCAAACATGGGCTTTTCAAAAAAGAAGTCTGCAGGTTCTAGAGCGTTCTCTATTCGGGCATTCTCTATTGTTTTGGAATGCACTAGCCACAGACATTAGAGCCCACCTCAGGAGAAATGTTCAAAACACTATTAAATAAGCATTTATACACTAGTGCATTTGGTTGAACAATTTGTTGGCCTGTTTACTGCTGCTTCTTTTCTCTTTTCTGCCCCCTCTTCTTCGGCTGGGGAATTAGATGACTGTGACCAGCTATGAAGTTTATGGCACTGACCCACTGGGCAGGGACCTGCTCCACTTCGTGCAGCACTCCATTTGATTGACTCTCATGTTATCTCATCTAACATTGTATAGCATCATTTTATGTGTCAAATGTTGCCCACTTGGCATCCATTGCAACCTGGTCATCCTGGAAGGGGGATTCCCCCACTTGTGGTCCCTTCTGAAGGTTTCTCACTTTTCCCCTAATGGGGTTTTGAGTTTTTGGCCCTCCTGGGGGTTAAAAATAGGGGATGTCGATTGTGGCTATGTAAAGCCCTTTGAGACTGTCTGTGATTAAGGGCTATACGAATAAAATTGACTTGACAATTGACTTGACTTTAGGCAAGTGCCACTGTCTAGAGAGTCAGCCCCCCTAAGCACTTTCATTACCCCATTTGGTAGATACCACTTCAACCATCTGCCATTTGGTATTTCTAGTGCGCCTGAACGCTTCCAAAACTTGATGGGAACAGAAGTCACAGCGGGCCTTGAGAGAGTCGTCTTCCACATGGACGACATCCTTGTCAGAGGAGCCACCGTGGAGCAGCACGATGAAAGGCTGCATGCTGTTCTGGAGCAGGCGGAGAAAGCGGGCGTGACGCTGAACATGTCAAAATGAGAGTTTAGCAAAAGACAAGTCAAATTCCTCGGGTATATTGTTTCAGCAGAAGGGTTGAGCCCTGACCCAGACAAAACCAAAGCAGTTCAGGACACAAAAGAGCCAAGCAACGTGAGTGAATTGAGAAGCTTCCTTGGAGTGGTGAATCAACCCAGAAAGTTTATTCCGAACCTTTCAGAAAAGGGTAAAGCATTGCGAGACCTCCTTTCGACCAAAAACATGTGGCACTGGGGACATGACCAACAAAAAGCGTTTCATAATCTCAAGCAGGAACTGCCCTCTGCCCCTGTGCTACAGCTGTACGACCCAAATAAGTAACAGAAAGTCTCCACGGATGCCTCCTCATATGGGCTGGGGGCAGTCTTGCTACAGAGAGAGTGTGAGGTGTGGTCACCAGTTGCTTATGCGTCCAGGTCATTGACACTTACAGAGCAGCACTGCGCCCAGTTGGAAATAGAAGCGTTGGCTCTCACCTGGGTTTGCAAGAGGTTCAATGATTTCATCCTAGGTCCACATTGTGAAATTGTAACCGACCACAAGCCATCGTTGAGTCTTCTGGGAGGACAAGCATTGGATGCGCTTCCGCCACAAATACATATGCGGCTGATTGAGGTACTTATATAGTATAAAGCACATTCCTGGTAAAAGTATCATCACTGCAGATACACTTTCACGCTTTCCGATTACGAAAAAAAAAATACATTTTGATTTAAAACTGTATTTAGTAAACACAAACTTTACAGCTAAGGGCCAACAGCATCAGTAAGGAGGATGTAATGTAATCAGTAGTATTACATGTAAGGAACCGCTAGAGGGCACACTAAAATAGGGTGTTGGTTGTTGCAAGCAGACAATAAAAAAGGTGATTTCCAATTAAATGTTTGTTGAATGACTCGAGTGACCCATGGAGAGAGCGTAGGGGGGTGCGGCCATATTCCTGTGTGTTAAAAGTCTGTGTTTTTCAAATTGTCACTAATTTCCTACTTACTCTAAAATGGATAATTAAAAAGGGAAATATCTACTAATTTCAGTTTTATGATAGTAGAATATATATAAACTGAACTTGTTAGTGGAAAATGGGCCATTTGGCTGAACAGTTACTTTCAGGAAGGCACCTCAAAAGAATATTTGCGCAGGCTATTGATATTTTGTTCTAGCGTACTTGCCGTAGTAGGTGATCAAATATCGGCGCTTTTCTGCGCATGTGCCACTCTGGACCCCGTACTGTATGGTTTATATAAACATTGCATGTAAAGATTGATCAAGTGGCGTTGCCATACCACAGCTTCTGCAAATTGGGTATGAAGGGCGAACACGTAACTTTTTCTTTCTAAACGACGCAGACGATGAGGAAACTAGATTAAATTGTGGGTCCGATTTTCAGCAACTTTGGCACCGACCTCAATCTTGGTGGACCCCTCAGTGTCTCTACAATGAGTGGCATGCGAACCATCCTGGGCACGACCGGTCTAGTTGCAGTTTTGGGGCTCGGCTATGGGATGTGGGCGCTCATTGCTCCCGGAGAAGAGAGGCGAAAAGAAATAATCAAGGTGACTGACTGCCAAATGTCATCATGTCTGCCCTTATGGAATGTGTTCGTATATTGATATTTTAGCTTAGCTTCCATGTACTCCTGAAAGTGAAGGTTGAGTGAAGCGAATCGTGACAACAGACTGTTTTTATCTGTCATCTGAATGATAAGATGTGCTTATTTTTCTACGCACCTTATTGTCATATACCATGAGCGTATAGTTGTAGTTTTAACCTGCAGTGCCACCTACCGTTTTGAAATAATGTCGCAATATTAGAGTAATGCATGAACTGTAAAAATGCTTTTACAAAGACAAGAATCAAAATTCTTTACGTTTTTTTTTTACTTTGTTTGTAATAGATCTGAGGAGTATGAAATGATTTAGGGGCAGGTGGTAAACGTGTCTGCCTTAAATGGTTCTGGGTTCAAATCATGGTGGAGTTTTTTTTCGTCTTTTTTTTCTGGTGTTATGTTTTCCTTGCATATATTCCGTAGAAATAAAGCTATGTTCAGTTAATTAAGGATTCTAAATTGCTAATCGCTGTGACTTGTTGCTGCAAACATTTGGCTTATCCCCACGCATATAATAAAATGTTAGTCTTTTCCCTACCCAGGGTTGCTGTGAGCTTGTTGCTAAATCAGCTTTTTGCAGATATGCCATTGTCACAATTTAAAAATGGTTCCCAGGTGTGATAGTAATGATAATTTGTAATACTTTCTTCAAAATACCCTAAGCGTCAATGTTTTTTGTGCCGTGCATATTTATGCCATTTAAATGTTTTGGATCATGAAGCCAATTTTATTATCGCACAAAGACAACACAAGTAAAAATCTACAAACATTTATTTTGCCACTATGCAAGAGTTAACTGATCAAAATAACATGGTGGAAGCACTGAACACAACTAGTTATTCAGGGCCTATATAAACGGGAAATTGAACATTTCTCTTTGGAATCCCCCCCCCTTTAATAAATGAAATCATTTAGAAACTGCATTTTCTATTTACTTGGTTTGTTTTTTGTGTGATACTAAAATTGGTTTGACGTCCATAAACATTTAGATGTGCCAAACTCAGCCTTGTTCCCAGCCAATCACTGATTGCATTTTTGTTCCTACTGACCCCCAGAATCTGCCTGAGTCAAACCCTATTAGAATGGAAGAGACAAGGCAACGGAATGCTCTATTGATGCAGACACTCAAGGAGGCTGCGGAAACCAATGAAAATATTGCAAGACGATTGGGAGGATCCTCAAAATAGACTTGACCCATTTTGTGACCTACAGTCATGTTGCTGATTATACAGCCACATTATGATAAAATTTAAATGTGAGTGTTCTACCACTGTTAAGTATGGAATATTTGACCAGTGCATTAAAACTCTTGAAAAATGTGTGATCGATTATTATACACTGTGTTCCAAGTTATTATGCATATAGAATTTGAGTTAAATGAATGTTTCAGTTTTTGCACATTATTTCTCCTGTTTGTTCATATCACTGAACTCAATCATCAGACAGTTTTGATAATGTGGTCCATCCGTCATCCATTTTTTATGCTGCTAGTTAGAGCTGTGGGTAAGATGAAACCTATTCCAATTGGGAGGTGAGGCACACCTGAACAAAGGCGGAGCCATCATTTTAGAAGGGCATGTTGATCTTAATGAGCAGGTGATCAGTCGCTTGCATTTATCTGCCTCTCTCCACAACAACTGAATATGTGTAGCTATATAAATGAATGACCATTGGTAATACAAAAGAGCCACATTGCACTTGTCCTGCTGGTTCTCATTTTCTGTCATCAAATGCCCCATAGGCCAAAAACACTCCTTTCTCACCAGTGTTATCCACCAAAGCGTTGAGGGAATTTGGCCGACAACGGGCACCAACCACCTTATGGCCACAGCTCTGGTCTGCCACCTCAACAATAGGAACATGGAACAAGGCCCAATTGGACTTCACCTGTACTAGACCAACCTACACATATGGACCAGGGACTATGCAAGGCTTTTGACATTACCCACTGCTGCTCTAGATTACAATATCGTGTCCGGTGTCGGTGACCAGCGAGAGACGTTATGTGGTTTGAAACTTGCAATATGACAATCAGAAGACACATGAAACATAATAGCCCATGTATTACCTGTTAATAGCCCACTGAGTTCGAGGGGAGATGATGACAACATAAAAATACATCATGGTGCACAGGAGGCCGAATAATTAATTATATAGGCATGGAAGTAATAAATACATACAGAAACTAAAATAATTATGCATTGGAATAAATGAGAAAAATAAATCGCACAATTAAATTGTTATTTAGTGGTTAGGCGGAGTTACTGATTGTTGCCAATAGAGGGTGCTAGTGGTTTATATATGTCAGAGTTATGTAGGTCTGGGGAACTCAGAGTAACAACAACCGTCAGTCAGACCTGTTGTATGATGTTAAGCGCTGCATTAAAAGAGCCTGCATGAAGAGAGCCGTTGTGCGTGCATATCTTCATTGATATCTCAAGATATTACATAAATAATGCGCGTTTCATTGATCGTCTACCCTTCCATGGTAGTTTCAACAACGCGCAAAAGTTGCTGCATTTAAATGCATCTCTCTCTTGCTCTCAGGCCCGGGCACTCGGCGGGCGCATTTTCGCTACCGCTTATGACTTCTTAGCATTTTTGGAGATTCGTGGGTTAATATACGACAGAAAATTGATATAACACATTTAATGGGCGGTGTAATATGATCAACCTACTTTAGCGTGCGTTACATTGTCCTGTAATACACTTCAGCTCCACCAGTAGGGGTTATGAACTAATAACCTGATTTACTAGGCACACGAAGAAGCACAATTGCTTGAAGAAGAAGAAGAATTTGAAGAAGAAGAATTTGAAGCTGAACAACTTCGCTGGAGAGCATAACCAATAAGAACTAATAATCTACAGTCACGTAAGCATTCCTTATTTCAAATCGTGTGTGGGGTTTAATTAGTGTTTTTCCTGATTTCATCTCCGCAGGTAGATAAGATGTACGGTTCGTATTTTATATTTATCAAAAAATGCGATGCCAACAATCGGGGCTAGGCCTGCACATGGTTTATTGCGGTACATGTATGATTAAATATTGACTTACAAGGTAAAAATAATTTTATATCGATAGTGTCATATTGGTGAATTCACTAAATAGATATTTCACAACTGTGCTCTTTTCACAAGACAGCAAGTGGATTCATTCAAAAAAAGGCATTAATACACACATTCGAACGGAAAAAAATTCATGTGCGGTCATATATCTATCTATCCATCTTTGATTGATATCACATCTATAACGCAAAATGTTGCCCATACCAAACCAACATTTCTTGCTATCTTTCTAAGATGGCGACAAAGAAAGCTGAAATATAAATAAATAAATAAATAAATAAAAGGAAATGTAACTGCCAGAGCGGTGTTCCTGCTGTCCAGACAATACTATCACTGTTACCTTCTGTCACTTTTGGGTGTCTTGAGTTTTTATTTTGACTTTTGAAAGATGCACAATAAATCTTTTCAAAATTACATTACAGTACTGCTCATCTTTTTTTATTTTTTTATTATTTATTATTATTTTTCCCCTCTAATTGATATTTATATTTGTGCAAAAATATTTGCGCAACTTTGCTTTTGTTTAGCATTAGATGATTTAGTATTGCAGCTGTAGAACTATTGGATGCGTCATGGTGTGTTGGAGTGATGAAAAATTTAGACTTCAAATTTGCTTCAAGAACCAGTTGTATTTTCTTTTTTTCATTTATTTGTTTTACTCCTCTACATTTGACTATGTTTTTAGAAGTGGGCTGAATGTATACTGAATTGCCATTTCTGAAACCCCTATATTTAAACCAACACAGCCATCCAGAAAGTCCAAAAAATACAACTGGTTCCTGAAGCTAATTTGAAGCTAATTTTCCCATCATACAATAACTGGAAATGTATCAGGTTATATGATTATAGTGATATAAAACGGCCTATATCATATTTTCTTTCTTTCTATATCGCCCAGTACCAGTTTGTGGGGTAAAATAAATACTGCAGAATGCAGGAATATGTTGAAAACACACTTGCAAATCACTGTGCAATGTCTTAGCCTTTTGGAATACAGTCCTTTTTTACGTGCGCCATGGTTACAGCTAGCCCATACAAATGTATACTTTGGAATAGGGAACAGCAAATAGGCGGGGGATGACAGTATGGGTTTTTCAGTAGCAATTTCATGGTCACGGTATTTTGATATCTTACTTTCCCAGAATGGGAACAAAATTCAAAGTAGTTCAAATCACCTTAAGATGTGGTTCATTTCTTGAAAGAAACACTAAAGGGGTGGAGCTTACAGATTTTGTAGGGTATCTTTGTGGTTGCAAGTCTTTCTAGCGTTTAAAGGATAAAAGTACCAGAAACATGGTCGTGTTCATCCTGGATGACGACCAAGGCATGTTTCTTTTTACACATAGTCAATGGAGAATGAAACTTTTATTGAAGCCAAAGTTTAATCACACTTTGTCTGACTTCTGTGCTACACTGGTCATTTCAGAGCGATACAATCCATTTGAACTATTTTTGTTTTTGTGATTGTATTTTAATGCAAATTAAATGTAGTTTTTGTTCTATGTATTGCAACAGATCCATGATAGCTGTTGGTTCAAACATCAGTCTTACATTCTTAATATTCATCCCTTACTCTACAGAATGCCTAAACCAAAGGAAGTACTCTCCACCACATCTGGTAGTGACTCTGATAGTGATGTTGAAACAAAGGTTTGTTTGTTACTGTTACACTTGCCATGTAGAATGTTTTGATAATTTCTAGCTCTTATAAACGTAAACCCCTGTATATTCTGTAAGAATAATTTCCCAATGTCTGTATATAGAAAACAAAGATTAAAGTGTGACCATTTGAGAACATATTATATTTTAGGCAAAGAGAAAGAAGTCAAGTGCACCAGAGAAACCAGTTAAGAAGCCAAAGACAGGAGAGAGTGTTAAACCTGGCGGGTCTTCCAAAGGCGATAACACTGGCGACAACATGTTCCAAGTGAGTGCATCCAGCAACTGCAAACATTGCATCCACAAAGGATACAAAATGTATATCGGGGACCAAAAAGGAAGTTATTTTTTAGCCATGACTTCTGTTTGATGAGTGTTAATTTTACTGTACCAGTACAGATATTACTGTATTTTCCGGACTACAAGTTGCTCCGGAGTGTAAGTTGAACCATCCCAAAAATGCATGATGAGGTAGGGGGAAAAAAATACACAAGTCGCAGTGGAGTATGTTTCACACTTTTTCGGGTAATTCATTTTACAAAATACTAGGTCAAAATGGAGATTTCATCTGGGAAGGCAAGTTCTAACATTAATAATAGAATAAAGAACAGGCTGATAAGGTGCAAGTTATCCTCACACAATTAATGTCATTCAGCTACACGAAAAATAAACATGAAGAGAATTCCAGGATCTTTAAATATTTGAAAACGATTAATTATTCAAGGAATCTCGAATCTTCATATAAGTATTTGCTTGTTTGTCGAAGTAGGCGAGTGACGGTTTCTACAGTCAGCAATACGTGCATCAACAAACAATGTAGTTTAACAAAATCATTCAATATTCTCAATCTCAAAGAATGTTTCAGGTCTGCTCTTTGGTGTTTTTAACCTGATTGTACTGCACATTGTTCAACTTCTATAAACCTGTAAAACTAAAACTCAAATCTAAAGCATTTTTTTTAAATGCAGATTGGAAGGATGAGATATGTCTCTGTCCGGGACTTCAAAGGTAAAGTTCTGATTGACATCAGAGAGTACTGGACAAATCCAGATGGCGATATGAAGCCTGGGAAGAAAGGTAAGCCCGAGAGAGTATACATAAATTGTCTTGTCTGTTTACGTATGACCCATTTACTGCTATTTGGATTGCAAAACTGTGAAATGTAAATGGCCAGTGTGTAAGAGGCTTATATGAGCCCCAACTGATAATCAGACAACAAGGTTATTAGTGATCGATAAATTGAGTTGAAACACATTACAGGTTTAGTTCGAACATGTAGTTTCAACATTGGCCTAAAAGAATATAAAGAGCCTTCAACATTCACTTGTTGCCTTGTTACTTATAGTTGAGTTACCCCACTGATACAAAATTTGGTAAGATTGTCATGCCAGAGGTGGACTACGCCTGGTTTGATTGCCATTCAATGAGGAGAAGTGAATGCACAAAGTTTTGTGGGTTGTGCACTGAATTGTTAGGGAACACATATAACAGGTGGTATCTTGCGAAACAATCACGGGGAACACTTTATAATAGGGCTGCCACAAACGATTATTATTATAATAAATGTTGACGATTTAGATTGTCGGCGTCATCGTGATTAGTCGACTAATCTTGGAAGCCCTAAACACAACGTTGTCCTGAAATCTAGTTAACTATTTAATCTATTTTCACTGATATTTAATTGTACGCCGCCTCTTGGCAGTGCTTAACAGCGGCTCCAATGTGAGCGGCTAACCGATATCTGCTCAGCAAGTGCCTCATAGACTGGCGAGGGTCGTCCGATTGCTTTTCAAAGGCAGTTTTAATAAGCAAAAATGACTGCACACTTCAAGTCTTACTCAAACGTGGTGATTTAGCTGGTCAAAGCTTCGTCTCATAGACCAAAATATTTGTCTAAAATGTCACTAATCTTTCTGGAGAGGAAAATTATGTTCTGCTAAGCACAGTTTAACATCAAGTAAAAGAACATTTTCCCAAAAGTGAAAACCGGGTAGCCCCATTGGGTGGAAATGTGTGATATTTTTTTTTTTTTTCATTTTATTTTAGGTGATAGAATTTTTAGGAGGATATCAGAATACCATAATATCTGATAGCTGCAGCCCTAAATGTGAGTGTGCAATGATGAATGATAGCAACATAAGGTTCATTGTAATTGGGGCTGCCAAGATTAGTCAACTCACGACGACTTTGACGATCAAAATCGTCAACAATTAATTTGTTTATTGCTATATTTATTTATCCAGCGCATTGCTTTTCTCTTGAAACTGCCTCGTCTCGCGATTTTCTGTGCTGTCGGTTTGCCTGTCTAGGGCACACATGGGCCGTAATGTTAAGCCGGGTCATCCCGATGTAAACAGAAGCATTACAGTACAATACAACTTTATTTATACAGCGCATTTCACAACAGCTGCGCTTACCATATGGTGTAATATAAATTGTGGGTAAGGAGTGTCATGACCATTATGGCACACTTCACCCACAAATACTTAAGATGCAAACCTCCCTTTCATGGCAGCACGACGGGATTCTCGATCATATGGAAAGGAAGCTCGTTGTGGCTGATGTCCTTTTTCATTTCTGGCACGTTCAATAGTGTCTGGGTGCTAGCTGTAGTTAGCACACACAGGTCACGGCGTGTGGCTGATGTAACATTGCAACACTCAGACTAACACGGTGTTCTTTGTGGCACACTAACATATTGTAGTGTCTACTGTGGCATTAGTCAGCGTAGTCACATGTATTAACAACCAAAACAATGGGTTTTTGTCCGTGTGTGACATCAATGGAGAAAGATCCCACACGCTTATTCGACTTCCAAAATAATTGTTTGTGGCAGCCCTAATTCTAATAGAACTTGAACAAAGCAATGTCCGGGAACTCAAGCAAGCTGGTGTGTTTTTGATTTCCTAAAAAGTCATTTTCACAGTATGAGGGTTCCGCCCGACAGCGGCGATATGTTGTGTGGCTATTGCTGTGGCACCTCCATTCCCTCACAGGATTAGTACATGAATTCGGTTCTCATCTACTTCCCCTAAATTGTTTACTATGCTTTACCACTGTCCAAAAAATATGTTTTGTTCCCCCCTAAAAGTGGTTTTCTTTCACTTGCAAAAAAAACAAAAAACAGGAGCCTGTAGAGAAAACCTGATGAGAGATTTGGATTCTACTACCTGGAAAATGATTTGGGCTACATTTAATTTTTTGTTGTTGTTGTTTTGTTTTTATGCAGACCAGTGTATTCCATGCTGCTCATTACAAAACAAATGTAGGGTTAGTAAAAATAAACAACTGAGATATTGTGGTTGCGCAATGTCAGAGTGTCCTATAAATTGGCGTCTTGCTGTTTTTCGAATTAACCAATCTCATTCACACTCACATTAAACCGGGAACAGCCTCTGATTAACGGCAAATAAAATTCAGATGCTTGAGTAGGCTTTTCCTGACATGTTTTTAGTGTGATCATCTGGTCCACACAGAGCTTCCACAGCATTAAAGGGAACTCATTGAGAATCAGAAGTGTATGAAAAAAATTCCAGGGAATTCAGTCTTCAGTGATACTGTGAAAGTAATTTTTTTTTTTCTCAAATCTTAATGCATCACATACTTGAAACGGATTTTTTTCAAATCTTCCAGGCATCTCCCTGAATCCAGAGCAGTGGAACCAACTGAAGGACCAGATTTCAGAAATTGATGACGCCATTAAGAGTATATAAGCAATGCTTGGAAATGTTGGCTACCGTTTTGTAAAAAGCCTGCGATTCTTTTGTAACTGACTTTGATAGAATATTTCATTTGTCATGGTTGAGTGTTAGTGCTGTGGCATTGTTTTTTTCCCCTGTGAAGCTTATTGAGCTGTGTTCCGTTTGAACTGTGTAGTAATGATGAGGGTAAATGGGGGGGGGGGGGTTGCTCATCATAGTGTGGCACATTACAGTTCATAGTAAAACTAAGATAGGTCGGTTGGAATTAAAGTTTTGCAAATGTGTAAATTCGTATTCATAGTTTGACTGTCACATTAAGCAAAACTCTTTTTTTTTTTATACTGCTCTTTCAATTAAGAGTGGCGTTTGCTGTGTATATCTGATGATTGAGCCCATTGGGTCAAATCCCTACACGCTATTAATACTAAATTGATTTATTCAAAACATGAATGGTACTAACTCAATTTATAAACTTGAAAGAATGTTGTTAATCCGTGAAATGTATTCACATACTGTGTTCTATGTAACGTGCAGTATATCTTGAGATGATAACTTTTAAATGTTGAGAAGCCAGATTGGATAGGCCGGAACAAAGCCACTCCTGCACATTGAAAGATCACACCGAAAGGTATTAAACAAATACAAATTCAGAACCTTCTTGCTGGGAGGTAAAACTCCTCTGTGCTGTAGCAAATGGACCATGAAGATACGCAAGCCGATGAGTCAAGGTCAGATATAAACAGCAAAAAAAAGAAAGAAATTTGTGTTTGGTTATTTCTGTGTTGTTATGCTTCTTGACAATAAATACCCCACTGGAAAGCCTGTTTGTCATTTAAAACTTCCACATTTGTAAGGAACATGGATAATCGTCACTGTCCTGTGAAAAATACTTACAGTATGTCCGTTTTTTTTTTCTGAGGCAATTATTACTTTAACTGATTCCACTAATGGTTATATGTTGTTCTTGTCGTTGTATCCCATCTTGTTATAGTAACAAATCATCCCATCTATCCATCCATCCATTTTCTGTACCGCTTCTCCTCACTAGGGTCGCAGGGGGTGCTGGAGCCTATCCCAGCTATCTTCGGGCAGTAGGCGGGGGACACCCTGAACTGGTTGCCAGCCAATTGCAGGGCACACAGAGACGAACAACCATCCGCGCTCACACTCATACTTAGGGGCAATTTAGAGTGTTCAATCGACCTGCCATGCATGTTTTTGGAATGTGGGAAGGAACCGGAGTACCCGGAGGAAACCCACACAGGCACGGGGAGAACATGCAAATTCCACACAGGATGGCCGAAGCCGGGATCCAACCCACGCCCGATGCTGTCTCTCACTGTGAGGCCATCGTGCTAACCAGTCGTCCACCGTGCCGCCATTCCAAAAACATCTATGTGTCTACGTGTGCCCTGCGATTGACTAGCAACCAGTTCAGGGTGTACCGGCAGAAGGATGGCGCCCCCTCTCAGAGTATCTTTTCTAAACCAAGAATTAAGTCTCGTTTTGCAAAGATCAAGTCTTACATTTATTTAAGTTTTCACTTTCAGTTGAATCTCTGGCTGCATAGTCCTAAATATTTAATGGTGGATTTTATGGGGATATTATATGCTATTCATAAAATTACAATCAAGAACGGGCAGTAATTCACATTTTTAAGGTTGAGCTTTAGATCCGATGATTTAGAAGAAAAAAAATCAATCATTCTAATCAACTTGGGAAACTCAGCCAATTGAATTGATCGGCTCAGGGGTCGTGGATGCGAGTTCTGCCGAAGGGTGGAAGAAGGGCTCAAAAGAGGCGGGGCGACAGAGCGGTTTAGAGATTTGGGGCGTCCTCCACATTCGTAGCCTAGATCGGAACCCGCAATTGAGGGACACAAGAGTGCGTGTGTGGGAATTAGGATTGGTCCTAAAGCGAGGCAAAAATCATCGAAGACCATGTTCGAGAGTGTTTAAAAGTATGCCTGTTTTAATGTTTGATTGCGAACGTTACACTATGTATTTCAAAAACAGTTTTCACAACGAATATTACTTTTGACACACTCAAAATAAAATGTGAAATTTATACTCAAAATCATATCACAGTTCCTCACATTTACCATATTAATGCAAGATTTTCAAACAGGCATGTTAGTAAACAGCTTGTCGCTTAGGGTCCTCTTTGCTTTGTAGGCGCCGAACGGAGCTTTACACAAACAACAACATCTAAAAAGCGATAGTTAATTTTTTACGGTGTTTTTTGTTTACATTCAGAAACACAGGGGATAAAAGTCACAATTTTCCATGGCTTCTACCGCCACTTTGCTCTCGACTGCGGTGGATTATTATAACGACGAAGAGGAGCTCGACAGCGTGGATGACGACGAGCGCAGTTTTCGAGGGAGAGACTCAGAAGAAGGTAAAAAATAAGACGGGCTTGACATACTTGGGAGGAAAACAAACAAACAAGCAAAAAATAAACAACAACAACTTGGCTTTTGTTTTACTTGCCAGGGTGACAGTTTTGCTTCAATTGCTGGTAAACTAGCGCGTTTCAACTCGGACGATTGTTTTAAGTAATGACGATGAATTTGTATTTGAAAGTGAAGTTGATCACGGCTGTGATGTAGCTCGATTGATTACCTGGCTAGTGCTAACAGTCGGGTATATATTTACTATTTAATCGTACCAATTGTGACAATCAGGCAGAAACACCTTTCAACGTAGCGATCGGGTCGATATCGGTTAGGCTAAAGTGCCTAATGTTGCTCTATAACATCACGTCTCCGTGATTTGTTTTCACTCAAATTATTTTTAAATGACACGCTTATTGATACTGCCACATTTTATACGATTGCTAATTAATATTAGGTAAACTAACGTTGACGTTAGCGGTTAGCATAAACACGACCAGTCAGTATAGAGCAGAACCTCCCCCCAATCTCACTACACTCATTCATTCCGAAGAGAAGCGACGACATTACGGTGAAAGGCAAACCAAAAAAGCGACGGGACTTGGACGATGACCGCCAACCCAGGTTTGCTTTCATAACTTTGCGCAGACACATTTTTCGCTTGGATGGTGTGTCTCGTGTCGTTTCGACCACTTTCCGTGCTGAAATGACAGCCCCGCCACCCCCAATCCCCGTGCTTAAAACAGCTGACCGAGCTAATTTGAGCTAGCACTCGCTTCGTGCTACCTTCTTAAATAGTAAAAATGCCACGAAAAGGGAAATCTGTTGTGCCCGGTATTAGTTCGTCCAACTTGACTGACATCGACTTGCTCCTGTTGACTGACGAAGCAGAAAAATAAAAAGCCGTGGCACTAGCCAAGTCAAGCAAGTGAGTTAGCCAAGCCAGTCGGCGTCATCGCCATGCGGCAAAAAAAGTATCAGCTTCCTTGTCACTTGTCACACGACAGCCGAACCGAACCCAATCACCGGTTTCCGTGATTCGTTCTCACCCGCCTCCTACGTGGGTTCGTGTGCCACGCTCAAGCCTTCTTGTCTGCAAGAATGGGACGACAACATGCTGCACTAAACTGGACATCTTCAGTTGAAATGTGGCAAATTTGAAAGATTAAATCATCCAGCCAGGATGGTCAATTTTTCTATAACCAGCTCAGTTTAATGTATTTATTTTGTTTTTATCAGGAACATTTTAATAGTTGGTATTTTAAATGGTATCAATTTATTTTGTATAAATCAATAGAAAAACTAATGACCTTAAAACTTCCCACAAGAAATGAGGAATATGGCCACGACCCCCTCCCCTCCCTCATGTCTTGGTGGGAGTCACTGGAGGGTCTGATCACATTTTGTCCATTCAAAGTCATTTTAAACATGTCGCTAATAATGTCAATATAACGGGACAGACCAGCCCCAGAATGTATGTGGACATCTCTATTTAGGCCCACTTCAACCTCTGAAAACATCACAATATGACCTTTCCATGGCTGACTTAAAAGAGAATGAGAATATGAGCAGCTTATATTCACTTTCTTTCATGTCTCATCTAGTTTCTGTAATGAGTCACCAAGATTGGAAGGTGGACACTAGTTAGCATGATGGCCTCACAGTGAAGAGGTGCCGGGCTCGATTCCGGCTCTGGCCTTTCTATGTGGAGTTTGCATGTTCTCCCCGTGCCTGCGTGGATTTTCTCCATGTACTCCGGCTTTCTCCCACATTTCAAAGACATGGATGGCAGGTTGATTGGACACTCTAAATTGTCCCTAGGTGTGATTGTGAGCGTGGATGGTTGTCCGTCTTTGTGTGCCCTGCAATTGGCTGGGAACAAGTCCGGTGTGTACCCTGCCTACTACTTCACTGCCAACATGCCCGCGACTCTCATATAATGGATGGATGGAAGTCACCAAGCTTCGCAAACATAATGCATTCCGTGAGGTTTTTTGCAAGTTTAATTTTCCGACGTTCTTATTAATTAGATTTTAATCCAAAAGTGTTATCTTGACTTACTTTTTATCGCCAAGGCCACTCATTCGCTTGCCCCACTGATCCAAAAATGATGCATCCAACACGGCCGCACTCGGCTGTCCTCTGTCTCATCTTTGGAGCTTTGGTGCTCTGATATTCTCCCCATCTGTCCATTTTTTTTCTTGTCGGAAATCCAAAGACAAAAAAGCCCATAAACCACTACAGAGTCTTTTAGGGCGCTGCATTTTAGTGCTGATGTAATTTTTACATGCATCCTATTACATAAGTGCCAATGTTCAGCCGTCCAAGTACCCCTTTAAAGTGATTTACATTTGACTTGCATGATCAGACACCTTTCAAAGGTAAGTCAAGGCAAGTTTAATTTTCTGGCACATTTCATACACAAGGCAACTCAATGTGCTTCAACACAACACCTCATAGCATTCATCAACAACAGTTAAAAACAGTTAACAAGAAAAGCAGAGAAAACAATAGTAGCTTACACAAATTACTTGAATGTACATTGTCAATATTAAAATACATTAAAAGAAAAGTTTAAAAACATTTAAAAGTAAAGAAATGAAAGTAGATTTCTAAAATATCTAAAGAAAAAAAATATTTAAAAGTGTTTAGCGGACCCTAATCAAAGGTATGCGGGAAAAAGCTAAGATTTTGAATGGGATTTAAAAGCAGGGATGTCCTCACTTATGTTGGCAGCTTAATCCATTTGTTTGCAACATAACAGCTAAATGCAGCTTCACCATGTTTTAGGGCTGGGTGATAAACCGAAAATTTACCGTTACCAAAATGTATTACAATGACCGACATCATTTTACCCATGTCGGTAAATTCGGTGTCTAAAAAAAAAAGAAAAGAAAAAGAAGTCGATGCCCAACAGCGCGTGTTGTCATGTGACTCCACCCTTCTGAACAAGAATGTAAACAAGACGCGTTCGTAGCTGGCGATTCAAATTCAGAAACGGCTGAAGACGAAGTAACGTTAGTTGAAATTGTTCCTGTCGCGCTTGTCCCGAAAAGAAATTCGACATCTGTCGTTTGGAAATGTTTTGGGTTCCATAAAGACGATGTTTAAGCAAAAGAACATGAACTACAAAGTGCATCGTAAGCACCAAAACAGCGCGTCCAACCTTTTCTTTTTCACCACCCACAACACAACCATGCTGTTGACTTGGAGCTTGTGCTAAAAGTTCAAAGTGAGGAGCAAGTTTGGACAAGAAGTAACAACAGCCCACAACGGAGGCGACACCATACGAGAGAACGTCTCAGAGGTGGACGAGATAGCCGAGCACATAGCTCGAAAGATAGAGCTCCTCTCGTTACAGTGGAGCGCACAAGATTGAAACGCCTCATGAACGTAGCCGACAAGAGGTACGAAAATATTTGTCGCAAACCGTACTTCCCGATATGGACAACATCGGGACGGGGGCGTAGACATGTCAAGCATTTTGCGCCCACATCCGACTTGTGGTCGAGTCGCAACATGGATCCCTGTTTGAGCCTGAATGTTCTGTACATAGACGACAGGTGGCGACCGCGCACCAGCGTACTCGAGACGGCATTTTCCTGATGAAGCACACTTGTTTATTTGGCACTGGCATTCCATTGAAATTTTTTTCATTTTATTTAGCATTTTGTTTACAGGTGACTAGCTCCTTTGCGCATGGCATTATTTATATTGTTTACAAGATACCTTTTCACAAATCTAGGCCTTTGCAAATGGCATTACAGCATCTCGGCACACTCTTTTTGCAGAAAAAGATTTTGTGAGAGGTACCCTTTTTCTCCTGTTCTTGTGACATTGTTCAAATCATGCAAAGCAAGCTATTTGGAATGTTTATACAAATGTTTTTGGTACTTTTGTTTTTCACTGAAAGTAATATGTACCAGTTGGTCAATAAAAAACAGTTAATATGCATTTCCTGCATTTATTTTGATTTTGGTCCTCAGGGGGAATTTATCGTGCATTGATCGTTATCGAGGTAAAATTGCCCAATTTACCGCAATATTGATTTTAGGTCATATCGCCCAGCCCTACCATGTTTACTTTGAACTCTGGACTCCACTAATTGACCCAAGTCTGCAGATTTCGGATATAAGTACCAGTGATCTGGTGTGGTTCAATTTGGCGCACATGCACTGGCAGAAAAAACAAAGAATGAACAATTTAATAAGTTGTTAAACTTAATAAAGAACACAACATTACAACAGAGACATTTGTAGTTTGTATTTATGGGAAAAGTCAAATAACGGCTCTGGTAGTGCTAACGCTTCGAACAGTAAACATGAAATACAGGCTGAACGTTAGGTTGTTTGACGATATTTTGTCCTTTTGTTTAGGGCTGGGTATCTATTCAAATTTCTCAAATCGATTTGATGCGATACACAAAGGCCCGATTTGATTTGGTTTTTGATGCACGATTTACAATTAACTTGGCTTGATTTTTGATTCAGTCAATGATTTTACGGAGTACCAATTTTACTTTCATATGGAAGGCATTCTCAGAAGATCCAATACTGGAATTAGTACAAACTGATTGCTTTAACTAGGTTTTATTTAACATGACCTGATCAAAACAATAAATACATCTGTCATCATGCTTGTTGGCGCTAACTTCACTGCTTCCGCCATTTTGTTTTGATATGCTATTTTAGCGTAGTGACAAGATCTCACATGTAGTCATGTAAATTTATGGGGTAAAAGACGTAATTAAAAGTACCGAGATCATAGTTTTATGTATCGATATCGGGCTATTAAAAGGAAAATCTATTTAGAGATTCTTTTTTGACCCCGCCCTACTTTTTTTTTTTTTAAACTTTATGCCACAGAGAAAAAAGATCACCTTATTTTTTGGGTGGAAAATTTTGTTAATTGTTTGTTTGTTTATTATTTTTTTTCAAATCTGCGTGAGGAGTCATTATCAATTTACAATCCGCTGAAAGTGTTTTCCTCTGGCCTAAGTTTAAGTATCTCCACACTGCCAACATGGCTCTTACTCCAGCTGCTCGGATAGTGCAGTGTATTACATCAGGCTGGTGAAGTGGTATCGGTGTTGTTGTATTGATTTATTTTATTGGTGAGGCCATGATCACGTGCTTGTGTTGTATTTGGGCACAGAGTGATGTGTTCCAGGATGCACACTTGATTTATTTCAGTTTTTGATTGCAGCATTTCCACCAATAGAGGGTGCTAATTAACTGTGAAACGGCCAAGGCTGTGTTGATTACACTGGAAGCATGAGAAGTCTGCTGGACATGTCTGTATGGATTCCATGACTTGGTGGCGGCCGATAAAGCTTCGGGACAAAAATGTTGTTCCCCCCTAACTTTCGTGATTGTCTTATCAGAATTAGTTGACTAGTTCACCATCACTATTGCATGCTGTGTTCAATTGATGCTTCCTTTTCCTCTCCTATTGTTGATGTCTGTCGCAGACACAGAGGACGCCAGCGAAACAGACCTGGCCAAGCACGACGAAGACGACTATGTGGAAATCAAAGAACAGTACGTCTTGTGCTGACGCTCCTTTTCAGATGTTTGTGTTGGGCATGCTGGAGGTTGTCACCTGCTGTGTGTGTTTGTGTGTGTGTTTGTGTGTGTGTGCGTGCGCGTTTGTGTGTGTGTGTGCGTGCGTGTGTGTGTGCGTGTGTGTGGGGGTGTGTGTGCTCAAATTACTATGAGACCTCGACCAGTAAAAACACCTTCTGTATTAGGACCAACGGACAACTTAGGACCAAAATGGTGGTCCTAATAAGGAAAATCAATGCAACTGGTATAGGATGACTCACTAGCATGCCTGGTGGTGAAATCTGGTAAAAAAAGGGTGTGTGTGTGTGTGTATGTCCTTTACAGAATGTACCAGGACAAGCTGGCCTATCTGAAAAGACAACTGCAGCAATTACAAGAAGGTGCCACTTTGCTATTTGTTTGTGCCGTGTTAAATGCTCAGTGGTAACCGAAGTAGACAAAACAATTGTTTGTGTTTTATTGTCCGTGCACTTTTTGTAGGCACGCTGCAGGAGTACCAGAAGAGAATGAAGAAGTTAGATCAGCAATACAAAGAGAGGCTGCGCAATGCTGGTGAGCAACAGACCTTTATGAGGAATTCTTGTTTTTTTTTTTGTTTTTTTAATTAGTTTTTTTATTCATTTATTTTTTAAGTGTACATTACGACAGCACGTCTCTGAACCAAAAATACATTTTGTGCCCAGGCGATCTGTGAAAATTAGTGTTTCCAGTGTATGGGCAAATAATGCAAAGTATAAATTTTATTCCAAACTCAACACACCTTCCCTTGAACATTCAGAGTCAGTTTATCCACAATAGATTTAGTGTTTTACTCAAAACCAGAAAACCTTTCTTCTATTTAGGGGTGTCCTGATCCGATAATGTCTGCCAGATCGGATTACGATATCAGCCAAAAAACAGTATCAGATTTTATCGGACTACATAAAAAATGTCCGATATTAGCACTCATGGACAAGCAGCGTATTTGAGAAGCCAGAGCACAGTGGAGTTCTCGAAACTTGCTGGCTAAACAAGAAGGGAGTGGATGGTGACTGTTTTGGATCGTATTCACTGCAGGACTTATTCATTTTAAATAACATAAAGGCATAAATTAAAAAACACAAAAGTTCAACAAATCAGACTTACTTTCGGCAATACAGACCAAACGCTGACTTCGTTGGTACAGGGAACAATAATAATGCTTGATGTTGTTTGTTGTTTGCAGATCTCTTTCTCCAGCTAGAGGTGAGTTTGACCGCAGTCAAACGTCCTTTGACCGTTCCACTTTATGACTTATATGGCATGTGCATGCATAACGTTCAGACGGAGCAGGTGGAGAGGAATTTCATCAAAGAGAAGAAGGCGGCGGTGAAGGAATTTGACGACAAGAAGGTGGAGCTGAAGGAAAACCTCATCGCCGAGCTTGAGGAGAAGAAGAAGATGATAGAGAATGAGAAGTTAACTATGGAGCTCACGGGCGGTACGACTTAACGACGTTTTGGTGAGGGTTTCCAGGTGATTTTCTGTTGGTTCATTTAGACTCCTTATTTTTTGCTTTAGATTCCATGGAGGTCAAGCCCATCATGACCCGCAAACTTAGAAGAAGACCCAATGACCCTGTGCCCATTCCGGACAAGAGACGAAAGCCAGCGCCTGATATCCTTATAAGGCAGGGGTGTCAAACTCATTTTTGTGGACGGGCCACATCGTAGTTGTGGTTTCCCTCAGAGGGCCATTATGACTGTGAACCCATATAAATGTATGATCACTATACGTTATCCCTTGCACTCAACAAATTGATTGGAAAGCCAGTTTTGAAATCAGAAGCTAGTAAGTAATTGTTCAACAAATTTTCAATTTATTTTAAAAGGGGAGTATTGGTAACAAATAAATGGCAATATCTCATATCTCAATGTTGTTAAAAGTGAAGAAAATATGCTAGAAACAGGAAGTTGATGCAGATGATTTGCTCTTTGCGGGCCACATAAAATGAAGTTGCGGGCCAGATCTGACACCTTGAGTTTGACACCTGTGTTATAAGGGGTCCCTTTGACTGCCTCGTGTGGCGAAGATGCGCTGTTGCGCAGAGCAACAACCATCATTGAACTTCTTAATTGGTTCAGTCATTTCTGGCAACTACAACAACAAAAATGCAAGTGAGCCAAGTCAGAAATAAATCTTAAAAAAAAAGTCCAATTACTGCATTTAGAATTTAAAGTGACTAAAACTAATTACCAGGAAAATAACACACATTCATGTATACTTTTACTTTGGCAATGTACACATAAGTAACTTCGATGAAAGATGTTGCTTTTACCATTTGTTATAGGTGTGGTATTCATTTGTTCCGCTTACCTTAACCCTTCACACCTCAGCTCAATTATTTGCTAACAGATGACCAGATCATGGAAGATCTTCGAACATTAAATAAGGTATTCATGGAGGAAAAGAAAAACAACCATTTAAGAACCCATCTGATGTGTTTTTTGATTAGCTCAACATTTTGTCTTGCAGCTCAAGTCGCCAAAACGAGCAGGTACGACTCAACTCACTCGAGGACCCACTTCAACTTGGGAGAGGGGGGCACTGTGGAAAATTTAGTCAACATTAGCGTTTTTCATTTAAAAATATATATATTTTAAGAGTAATACAATGCTTACAAGAAAGTGCTCAACTTTTTCGTTTTCCGGACCCTCAATTCAACATCCTTGGCACCAAGATGGTGCTAAGGCACTACTTTTATACAATATTACATAGGGAGGGTGACTTTCACGTGGTGAATGCTGCGCATTGTCCCCTGAAAAAGGAGTCTTGCTCTCTTTCCCGCCGTCCTCCCACAGTGTCACCGTCGTCTCCGGAGCACATGCCCTCAGCGCCCATAGAGTACCCCGCGCAGCGTTTTGAGGCTCGTATCGAGGACGGCAAGCTGTACTACGACAAAAGATGGTGAGTCTGCTACTCTGTTTCCCCAGAAGCCCATACGCTCCTCACAAAAAGTTTGGGATCTTGTGCTAATCACTCTATGCCGATTGTATGTAGTGTAGAGCACCGGCATGCAACCTGTGGCTCCAAAGGTTCTGCTGTGGCTTTGAAAAAGAAATAACGTCTAATTTAATTGAGATTTCCGTTCTTCAAGTAAAACAATGTATGCACTTGTAGTAGGGCTATGATGATAATTCAATATCGATATATATCGTGATAGTTGGGTGATTGATATCAATAGAAAATGGTGTCAATAAGTTATCGATCCCAAAAAAAAAAAAAAAACAACGGAGCAGATTCGACCTATCACTGCCCAACTAGTCACAAACTCCCTCCCATTGAGGAAATACAAACTGAGGCTTACACATGCGCCTCTGAGCTGGCGTGACTCAAAAGAAACAAACAAACAAAAAAAACGGGTGGCGTAAGATGGATTTACTAGCCGACTTGAGGAAACGGCCCTCATTTCCATCACACAGTAGCTCCGGAGGAGAAAGGCAGGTGTACGTAAGTAGTGAAGGCGCTAACAAGCACCCTCCGCGGACACGCACTGGACAAAACTGCCCGTAGGTTCCAGCACACGAGAGTTCCGTCACAAGGGAGGCCGGGCGTGCGTTGTAAATTTTCAAATAAAACAAATCGGAATTCAGCCCTTTTCCCTTTTTTAGAATAGAATAGAATAGAAATCCCTTTATTGTCATTGTACTCAAGTGTGCAACGAGATTAGAGGGCTCCCCTCTCCAGTGCAATACAACAATAATACAGATAAATATATAAATTAGATAAATAAAGAAGACAGTGCAATGGAATTCAGTACTGAATAGGGCATATAGAAACACATCACAATGCTGTTTTGCGAGGTTAGGGTGGTCTCGTGTGTGTGTGAGAGTTCAGTATGGAGATGGCTCTCGGAAAGAAACTGTTTCTCAGTCTATTGGTCCTTGATTTGATGCATCTGTAGCGCCTGCCAGAGGGCAACAGGTCGAACAGGTGTGAGTTTGGGTGGGTATTGTCATTGACGATGTTGAGAGCCCTTCTGAGGCACCGGGCGGTGTAGATGTCCGTCAGTGGGGGGAGAGGGCAGCCAATAATCCTTTGCGCTGTTTTGACTGTCCTCTGGAGCCTCACTCTGTCGGCCTCAGTGCAGCCGCTGTACCAGGTGGAGACACAGTACGTCAGCAGGCTCTCGATGGACGAGTGGTAGAAGGCCAGCAGCAGCTTCCTGTCCAGGTTGAATTTCCTGAGGACTCTCAGGAAGTGCAGACGTTGGCGGACCTTCTTTACCACTGCTGTGGTGTTGTGACTCCAAGAAAGGTCATCGGAGATCTGTACTCCCAGGAACTTGAACGTGTGGACCCTCTCCACACACACGCCTTCGATGCAGAGGGGGGGCGGCAGCGTCTTGTTCCTCCTGAAGTCGACGACAATCTCCTTTGTTTTAGCAGAGTTAAGGTGCAGTCTGTTGTCCTTGCACCAAGTTGTCAGTCTCTTTACCTCCTCTCTGTAGGCTGTCTCGTCACCTTCCGAGATCAGACCGACCACTGTCGTGTCGTCAGCAAACTTGACGATGGTGTTGTTGCCGTGGGCCGGGCTGCAGTCGTAGGTGTAGAGGGCGTACAGGAGAGGGCTCAGCACGCATCCTTGGGGGGAACCGGTGCTCAGCATGAGGGTGGAGGACGTGTAGGGGCCGAGCAACACAGTCTGGGGTCTGTTGGTCAGAAAGTCCTTAATCCAGATGCGTGTGAGGGCAGGGAGGCCGAGAGTGTCCAGTTTGGCGACGAGGATGTCTGGGATGATCGTGTTGAATGCCGAGCTGTAGTCCACAAAGAGCATCCTTGCATAGCTCTGCTGTCGTTCCAGGTGGCCCAGCACAACATGCAGAGCAGTGTCGATGGCGTCCTCAGTGGATCTGTTAGCCCGGTATGCAAACTGGTAGGGGTCCAGAGTGGGAGGAAGGCAGTCCCTGATGTGCTGGAGAACCAGCCTCTCGAAGCACTTCATAATGACTGGTGTGAGAGCAACAGGACGGTAGTCATTCAGGTGGACGGCTGGTGACTTTTTGGGGACAGGAATAATGGTGGAAGTTTTCAAGCAGGAGGGGATGACTGCCTGAGCCAGGGAGCGGTTGAAGATCCTGCAGAAAACATGTGACAGTTGGTGGGCACATGCTTTGAGGACCTTGCCTGGTATTCCGTCGGGTCCAGTAGCTTTCCTTTTCAATAGTTAAAAAAAAAACAATAATAATTGGACATATATCGATATTGACCACATTTGGTCGCATTTATTCACGAACTGACGTGTATTTTAGCCACTGAGTTTATCGCTTCACTATTTCATTCACAGGGAGACATTACATTTCTAAATGAATCTCTATACTGGGGAGTGGAGCAGGGACATTTTTTTAATCCGCTCCCTTGATTGGCCACTGACACTCGCATGTATTTTGGCCACGAAGACTACACGCTTCTTTCTATACTTCATCCATGTTATGTGACACTTATGAATTTCGTGAAGTATTGTTTTAAACCAGCGACCTGTGGTTGAGTGGTTGTCTCCCAACCCAAAGGTTTGGGGTTTTGATCCTCAACCAGTGTCCTTGAGCAAGATACTGAAACCTCAGGTGCTCCTGATGCTGCATCATCAGTAGATAAATGAGGGAACAGTGTGAAGCGCTTTGAGTAGAAAAGCGCTAAACGACAACAGACTTTGTTTTCTTTTTTTTGTTAATTTGTAGTGATTTGGGAGCCACGAATGAGTGAGTGCTTGTTGTTCCCTTATTGGATCACCTGTTCTTTTGGTCTTTGGCTACCACTTGACGCATTGAAACCCTATATTAGTAAGGGTATGGAGATAAGGGAACTAATGTAAATTGTGCCATTCAGTGCCTTGTTCCACAACAGCGAGTTAATTGTTCACAAGGTAATGAAACACTCAACGGTGCCACATTCAAGTATTTACTACAGGTCAATTAAGTTGACCTGTATGGTGCGTTTCAGGGTCACCTCAGAAATTTCACCCCAAAGCCCGATACCACAAACTTTATGTGAGTAGCGTAAAGGTTGTATTGGAGAATCGTACCACCGTAAACAAAAATGCCTCCCAAAGTACCAATAAACTTTGGTTTCTATGTGCCCTAGTTTACATTCGTTTAAATGTCATTGGAGGTAAATTATTACTTATGAGAAATATTGCTTTGGTTTTTCTTTCATGTTTAACTCTTGATATTTCACTTTCCCTAAAAGAAAGATTGTTTTAATGTTTTAGATGCCTTTTAACCTGTTCCTGCTTGTTTTTGCCTTTTGTTGCCTGAAACGAATCATGAAACAATGTAAAGCATATGATCTTTGGCACCACAATATATCTTTATGTGCTTTCAAAGTTTGGTCTGAAATTTGCTCTGCAGACTTGCATTATAATTTGATTTAATTTCAAACTGTTTTGCAAAACTAGCCCAGTTTTGCAGAATAACTTTCAGATAATCCCTTTGTGAGCTTTGCAAATTTCCCCTCTGGTGCTGCTTGTGTTCACCACTAGATGGCAGCATTGATTCAAGCGTCCATCGCAAGTAACGAGTAGTGGTAGTGCCCCAAGTTTTTGGACCAGTAGTTAGTATACTATGTGGCGTAAATTCAAAGCCTTGGCTGTGTTGACAGGATTGTTTCATGAATGTTCTTCCCAGGCAATATTTCATTCATATATTTATTTTTTGTTGTCTGTATGATTAAAAATGCCACTCGCTTCTGACAGTTTGAGGCTATGAAGAAAAACAGATCAATAACAAAGACTGGCTTCTAGTCATCTGCTCTGCAGGATGAATTTACAATTATCTGCCAAGCTTGGCGAAGCATTTACATTTTTTCCACACAAGTCGAGTTTCCCTGTGTGCTAATATTAACGTATATGACATTGCACTAGCTTTACTCTTGACACCTTATTCTAAATGGGATTCAACTCATCGTGGCAATGTGCTAGTGGGGGAGAAATTAGGTATCTCAGCTCCGATATCTATTGCATGTGTTTATATGTTCTAATTTCCTGCTGATTTACATGATGGCATATGGAAAGCGCTTTGTTACAGCTCCAGCTGTTGTGAAATGCGCTATATAAATAAAGTTGTATTGTATTTTCAGCTTGAAGGTAAACAATATGGAAGAATTATTTTTTTTTTTTTAAATGCTTTCATTAAGGAGGTTCATTTTGTGCAATTTAAGGAACTCCATAATTTGTGGATTGTTTTGAAGGGAGCTCTTGTTTTCATGGAAATACCCATCTGTTTAATATATTTCCCCCCCAACAAATCGGATTACAATAACAGAAAATTACTGTATGTTTGTAATCCTTTTACATGCCTCTTTCCAAGTATTTTTTGTAACATATTTTGGTCTATAGGTATGATTTCAACCCTTAATATGCAGTTATAATCCTTTGTAGTGGATCATTCATTGGTTGGATTTTCACTATTTACCTACCCTCTTCTGTCCACAGTGCTATAAGTAACAAATGTACAAATCAAGCGTTTTCAAAACAGTTCCCTTAAGATCCACAGAATCTCGTTTCCTGCAATGATGCAACCTACTTAACGCAGGCATAGACTCTTATTTCATCATGTTTGTTGCTAGTGTTTCCCTTCTTTAGTAATCAACATGGGAGAGAGATTTGCTTTCTAATCTTTATCTTCTACATCAAAGCTTTGCTGCGAGGCTCAGCGCTTAAGAAAATAAACGATTGATTTCAAATCCAAAGCTATGCAACGCTGCCGTTAATTGGTTTCTCTTTATCATATGAGTTATGTAGAAGCCTGATTTTTACAGACGAGCTGTGCAAGACCCTCTCCCAGACCCATCTGTTAAAAAAAATATTCTTGATGACTATATATCCGTTAGATTCTGGTTGACAAATAGAAACATCAACACAGCTAATGAGTTAAAAGCCTTTGTGTGTGTGCGTGCGCGCGTGTGTGTGTGTTCCCCCCTCCTTAGGTACCACAAGAGCCAGGCCATCTATCTGGAGTCCAAAGACAACACCAAGATCAGTTGTGTCATAAGCTCGGTGGCAACAAACGAGGTGGGCGCTCTTTTCTGCGAGCCCATCAGATGGAATGATTTTTTGTGTGTATGTGTGTGTTATTGTCTTACGTCTTTTTTTGTTGTTGCTGTCGTGTAGATTTGGGTGAGAAAGACTAGCGACAGCACAAAGATGAGGATCTACCTGGGACAGCTGCAGAGGGGAGCCTTTGTCATACGACGGAGGTCGGCAGCATGAAACCATTACTGCCCCACCAATAGTGTAAATTGTACATTTATCCAAGCGTTCGTTATTTTTGTTTTGGCCGTCTTGTCTGATTTTTATCAATTTTCACAAATAAATCGGATCAAGCCATGTGTTTATTTCCCCCAACAGTCTTTGATCATTCTTTTTCTGTTTTACTATGATTGACTAGCTCTGCTTTAATTGCGATCCCCTAATCTCAATGCATCATATGCACAGCAGCACATAAAACACTTCCGGTGCAAAGGTGTGGCAGGGTACATGTGCACACTCTTGGATTTTTTCAAACTACTACAATTTGGAGAACAAAAAAAAACACCCTCATGCTTTAACTCATTCGCTGCTGAGGACGAATCCATTATAAAATGCTGTTGACTAATTAATTCGTAAACCATTTATTTATTTTTTTTTATCTAATGGGTGGGTGAATATCTTGGCCATCTCTAAATTTTCAAGGCTGGTGGCAATTATTTTCCCTACCATTGGGTGGCAGCACCATGATGGATGACTCATCACCCAACATGAAAAACAGTAAATGAGGAAAAAGGTTGGCGTAGGTGGGGCAATACTGTGGAAAGGAGAATTACAAAAGGCTGACCCTTGAGACGAGTGTAGTGGAGCTTGCACGGAAGCAAAGAATGGTGTCATCCCTGAAAATGATGTCAATTAGAGGAAAAAGGAAAGATGACACTTGTGGATGAGCTATGGTTGTAAAGAATCAAACAAGATGCATATTGCTCAAAGTTCATACAGTATGGTCAAAAGTGAAAATTGTAAATACTTAAAATAAATTATTTCGCCATCAAAACCACTTTATCAGTGTTGGTTATGTTTCAAAAAAGAAAAGTAACGTTGAAATGTCTCAAAAGCAAAACAGTGTCAGAGTTCAGCTGGAAATTAATCTTTACAAAAACCTCATATCTGGTTTCTCATCAGAAAAAGGTTGTTCAACTGCGGATTACTAATGAATGGAAAAAGGGAGAAAGCATGCTTTTTTTTCCTAATGAAAGAAGTGAGTCGAATCTTTCTTTTGGTGAGTTTCGTGTTTAATAGGCCTAGAACTCTATATTCTGTGGGCCTTAAAGAAAATCCCAGAGCTGGGTACTTGACTTATTTTGCTGGCCAGTCCTCCGCCCTCCAGTCGCGATCTCGGTACCATTCCGGCCACACCCTCCGGCCTTATTCAAAAAAATTGGAACGGGAGAGAACTCACTCCCACACAGGGAGAACTTGCAAACTCCACATAGGAAGGCCAGGACCGGAATCAAACCCTGCACCTTCAAGCTGTGAGGCGGATGTGCTAACCAGTCATCCACATCCTGCCTGTCAAGGCCAAATGTGACTTAATGTTGTGTGTTGGGGGGTATGGTTTTCAAAGTGCCATGATAGACGCCTAGTAAATGGCAAGGCAGTTATATTAATACAGCACATTTCATACACAAAGTCACTGATGGTGTAGTGGTATATTCGCCTGATTTGTGTGCGGGCAGCGTGAGTTCGGTCCCCCCTCAGTGACAGTGATGATATCTGACCTGTGACTGGCTGGCGACCAGTTCAGGGTGTAGCGTGCCTTTCGCCCGTAGTCAGGTGGGATAGGCTCCAGCACCCTCCCGCGACCCTGTACAGGAGAGCAGTGTGGATAATGACATGACATTTCATTCACAAGGCAACTCAATGTGCTTCAAACACACACCTTTACTAACACAGCTGGTAACAACATTCAAAAGCAGTGAATACAATAGTAGTTGACAAAAAATACAAAAATGTACACTGACAACATTTAAACACGTTAACAGAGCATCTAAAAAATATATTTAAAATTGTTTTGAGGACGTTAAGCAAAAGTTAGAGAAAAAAAGATCTTTTAACCTGGCTTGAAAAGCATTTACGCTTGGGGCTGTCTTCACTTCTGTTGGAAACTTATTCCATTTGTGTGCAGCATAATGGCTTAATGCACCTTCACTATGTTTACTTTGAACTCTGGACTCTACTAACTCATCTGAGTCTGCAGACCTCACAGCCCTACTGGGTTTATATTCAATCAGCATTTCTTGAATGTATTCAGGACCCAAATTTTCAGTGATATTATAGACCAGTTGCAGAATTTTAAAATCTATTCTACGCCTAATTGGGAGCGAGTTTAAAGCCGTTCAGACTGGAGTAATAGGTTCTGATATCTTGGTTGTGTGCTCTGTTTTGTTTTGGTTTAGCTGAAGGAAATTGTACTTCATCCAGTTGTTAATTTGCTTAAGACAGTGACACAATAGGTTGATTGAACTGCAGTCATTTGGGGACATTGATTGGTATAGCAGTGTGTTATCTGCATAACTGTGATAGCAAACATTACCGTTTTGAAGCATTTGACCCAAAATTAATTAATTAATACAGACTCTGAACAGGAGGGGTCCAAGGACTGACCCTTGAGGGACTCCATATGTCATGGCCATTCGATCTAATTCAAAACTTCCACTGATCACAACGTAACTCCTTTGCATCAAATAAGACCTAAACCATTTAGGACTGTTCCATTTAATCCCACCCAAATTCTCAACCTGTTTAACAGTCTATAGATGATTACAATAATCTTTGGATCAGCTTTTTCTAAAAAAAAATGAGATATTCAAATGAAATAAAATGACCCAATAAAATGTATTTACACTGACATAATGATCTAAAAATGGCAGCAATGCCGCTGCCTTTTTTTTTTTTTGCCACAGCGGCAATTGTTCAGGAAACTAAAATTCGCTGGTATTGCCTCATTCATAATAGTATTTTGGCAACCTTCTGTTAGCCATGTTTTGTTGAGGAGAAATAAATCAAGATTATATATCATAATGATGTCATTAATCAATAGTGTTATGTTATTTAGAGATTTAATATAAAATAGAGCTAATCTTGCAGTGATGATGCCTTGCTCAGAGGTTGATAAAATATCCTAACTAGGTTAGTAGCTCTAGACTTATTTCTTCTCAGTTCTTTCACTGACTTTCTGTCACTTGTAATCATAGGAATACCACAAGCTGCGCTAACTTCATTGACTCCTTGGTGAGTCTTGGCGTGCGCGTGGGTGAACGGTAATCAGGATTAAGTGGTGAGAACATGGGGGAACGAAATGGCGTGAGTTGAATTCCAATATTGACAAGCTTATTCATTTTGTCAGTAAAATCTGGGAGTTGTTCATGGACAATGTGTTTTGTGTAGTCAGGCATGAGTCGTCGTTTGGGGCAACGTACAGTCCAGGGGTGAGTAAGGTGGTGGTGTTTGGCTCCAAAGTTCAGGTTGAATCCAGCAGTCTCCAAGGTTAGGCCGATGAGGAAAAATCAATCTGTTCTGGACGCAGTGGTGTGACGGATTGAATTTCATTATTTGCTTGTTGGCCCTTCAGAGCCGAGCCCCAATCTCGTTTTATCTGTTGTTGCGGATAAACATGGCCTTGGTTTAGGAAATGTGACGCTCACTTTGGACAGTGTTGGCAGTCAGTAATTTGATCCATTGCTGATTAAGATGAATCCCATTGCTTTGGAAATGATCATGACGTTCTCCAAAAATGAAAGAATTCTCAATAAAATTCACAGAATGAAGAGCACAGATGCTTTTCAGGCGCATCCCCTTAGCAGACCATAGGCAGAGGTCCGCTCAAAAATACCTGTGCGATCAGAGATTGCATTTTCTGGAGAAGGTCAACAAATCTTCCTTCAGTATCTCTGACTGTTTTTTCTTTCTTTCAACACATCAAATGCTCAGCAGTGATTTGGACCTTTTCAGAGACATGAGAAACCATGTCATCAGCAAAAAACGGAACCTTTCTGTACTTTCTGCTGCATAGTCGTCAGCCGCCAAATAAGGCTTTGTCACCTATTATCAGCGTTTGTGGCCCTGTAGCTGATCTCATTTGCTGAGAGGGTCCACTTTCTTACCTTTCACTGGAGTTATGATGCATCGAAGCTTGCTGGTCAGATGACAATAGGGCAAACTTCTTTCTCAGTTCAATGCCCATGTTTTGTTTTCGTTGTCCATAAAATGGTTTCCTTTTTCTTGCCGGTCCCGAAGTCCAAGACTCATTCCTTGGTGTTCATACGACCTCTTGCACGAAAACAATTTGTTTGTGGTCAAGTCTGGTTGTTTTGTGAAAACTCTTCACTTTATAGGCTTTGCTCCCAGAAAATTCCAAGGAGGGCTGGTGGATGTAGCAAACTGTCTGTTAGCATGCTCATGTCTACTGTTTGGTGATGGTAGCGTGGTCTCATTGCCTGATTTCCCATCCACCTCCAGAAACACTTCGAGGCGATGCATTTTTGCCTCCAGAACTGCCATCTTCTAAAGGAGTTTTAGTCTTCTTTGGAGACAGGAGGCAACTTGCGTCTAGCCTTATTGCTACGAGCAGGCTTGTACTAATTAGCAGGCACTGCCGACGTCCATTTTATCAACATGAAAAATTTTGACAAAATGGCCCTGCCAGCTGTATTAAAAAAGAAAAACTAATACAGTCACACCGATATAAAAAGTATCCAGGAGAAGTTCAGAAAGAAAAAAAACAACGCATTTATCAGTGAAAAGAATGCAAGCAAAGCAGGAGCTGAGCAGCTGGTGTCTATACACTGCACAAGCAAGAAGCTGAGAAAAACGCCATGTTTCTATGTGAAAACTGGCATGGGGGCTGACTTTTCAAAAAGATCCCAGAAGGTGGTCGTAAGCCAAATCTGGCTGCTTCAAACTAAAATGATCGATGTCGATTCAGACTTTTTTCGGGTCAATTTGTAGTAGACATGACAACCCAATTTCATAAAGCTGCCTGAAAGTGCCTTCAGGGGATGATTTTCGAAAGATGAGAGTTTCCATGTTTTTAGTATCTCGACAAAATCCTGACGACACCTGGATAATAGCCTGTGAAATTGCTGACTTCCTTTGTGTTTTGAGGCATGGTTTCTTGAATTTTTGTGGGTCTACTCATGATAGACATGTCTACCAAATTCCATGTTGCAAAGTGAAACTGGCATTAGGATTCGTATCAAAAGAAGGAAAAAAATAAGAATTCCGGGTGGCACTATTGAGCCGATTTTTGCGCATATATTTTGACCAGAATGAATTTTGGTGCTGCGAGCCGTCGCCGTCTCTCATTTCTCTCATCTCTCGAGCTCAGCTGGCTGTGGAGTGCTTTGGCACATCTTGCTTGTGTGCATGAAACCTCACCCGGGGCATCAATAAAAAATGGAAAAAAAATAGCGAATTCCCTAGCAGCCTTCAGTCAGAGTGCCCGATTTCATATTCCCTCTTTGATCTGCCCACACTCCAAATTGAGCATTTGCCGCACTGCACATTCAGCAGCGGTGAGCCATCGTCTTGAACAATCAATACAGACAGCCCACGATCATTCGACACAACTTGGACCTACTCAACTCCATATGGACCTCTATGTGTGTGTGTGTGTTTCTGAGAAAAGAGGGTAAATGGCAGAGGTGCAAAAAGAAAAGAGTAGAAGGGTGCAAGAGGTGAGGAGAGTAAGGCAGAGAGAGGGTGCAATGTGATGAGTAGTTGGGCTCAAGAGGCACGTGTGGAAGATAACAAGTAAAGGAGGGGGTGCAAGAAAGGTAAAAAGTAGTGGAGGGGTGCAAAGAGGAGAGTAAAAAGTAGAGGAGGAGGATAGGGTAAAAGGCAGGGATTAAAGGGGGTGAAGGAAGGGGAGGGCGTGGAAATGGAAAAGGGTAGAACTGCTTAAGAGGCGACGACGGTCAAAGGTGGAAAGCAAAGAGGGGGTAAACGCTTGCGGTGTTTGTGGATAGATAGGGAAGTCAAAAGTGGAGCAAGGGTTCAAAAGAGAGGTGATAAAGGGTAGGGACGCGCAGGTGTGTGAAGCAGGGGTAGAAGGACTTTAGGGGTGAGGAGGGTCAAAGGGAGGAATGGGTGGTGCAAGGTGGTTAAACGGCCGGGGAGGGTCTGTGGAAGCACAAGTATGAAGGTCGACGAGGAGGTGGGGGCTCGCATACTCATTTGAAAATGGAAAAACATTGGCTATTTAGCCACACGCTGCTTCACCTTGGCTAAACAAAAGGCATAACGACGCATTCATGCTCAGCCATAGCAAAGCCAACGATTTGCTTGAAAAGATTTGATTGGCTCATTGTCTGTCTGATGACAATGATGATGTCACCGGCCAATGCTGCACATTTACAGCATGAATACATACACACAAAAAATGGACGAATATGCATGCGCGTAATGCAATGAGCTCATGTTGTGCTTGTAGCCACTTGAGTCATAATGCAGTGTGTGCGTATGTGTGTGTGCGTGAGCGCGCGTGCGTGTGTATGTGTGCCCAAAGACAATGACATTAAATCCAACATGACAGCGTTCATATTCCTGTGCAAACAGAAAGAGAAATATACAAATGTGTTTGCATTTAAGTAAGTTAGTTTTTCTTACACTAACAAAAATGTATCGTGAAATGCTACGCTATGCTATGCTAATCCATTTGCATTTCATCAATTCTCATTTGAAAATCACTTTGGCAAGATGTCAAATTGACCTCCGTACTGTTTTGTATTCAAGATGCTCTCTTTCTATGCTAAGATTGTGGCATGTTATGACCTTAATTTTCTTTTGTAGTTGGACTTTGTTACGGGGCAAGTTGTCAAACTCTCAAGCTATTTTGCATGCTAAGCTGTTAGCATGTTATCTGAAGTTAGCATCTGTCGAGAAGGTGCCAATCACGTCTTTCACAGAGTGGCAGGGATTCCCTTTTACAATAGTCCGTTTTAGAACGCACAAAGGAATTCCGGCAGTTCCCGTTTATGATGCCGTTTTTACTGGGTAAAAACACCAGCGATTTAGTCGAAGGTGAGTAAGAATCTGTCAGATACTTTGAGGAGGGCGAGTTTATATACTGAGGTACTTGTATGAAAAAAAATCACCTAATTTGGTGCACACTCTATGATACATATATTTTGTATTATTATCTTTGCATTCAAATTAGTTGTTTGTTTGTTCTTTGCAACTACAGACAAGATTTTGATCGAGTAATCAGTGATTGTTTATAATTGACCCTCACTGAGGAATGTATGTATTTTTCAGTTATTTAAATAAATTATTAGGGGCTATATCTGTTGTGGAGGCTATGTCGATAGCAGTGTGTGTCAATCTTGACTGTAAATCGGGTGGTTCAGATTTTTATCTTACCGAAGCTGGGAGCGTCGGCTAGAGCGCCACTTTGTGCCCAGGATGTTTGGAAGGGCAAGTGGTGCAGGATGGCGGAATAAGGAGGAGGCAGGTGGCTGCTTTAAGCAATTTTATCCAACAGTTTGGCAATTAACATCCAAATTTACAACAGTGTCCATTAAAGTCCAGTACAATGTGTCCCTTTGGTTTGGTTTCCTGCCGTGGCGGCCAATAGGTGAAACATCGAGTGGTTGGATGAGTCTCGTGTGTTTGGGTGTATATGTATCTGTGATTATGGATATATGTTGAAACAGGGCTGGAAATATAAGGAATATCTATGTTTGGAGATGTGTATGTGTGGTCTCTCTCATGGACGCACACTCGAGATTGGCACATATGCAGCTCAGAGGAAAACACACGGATTGAATCACAAACGTCTATCGGCGGCACACTTTAACTTCGTCGTAACTGCTCGCACTGGTCGCACTTTCTCTCTCTCTCTCTCCCTCTCTCTCTCTTTCTCGACCGTGGCGCCAAAGTGATGAAGGACCCCAGCCTAGCTGCCCGAACACTGCCTGCATAAAAATAGGAAATATGAGTCTTTTGTACAATATCTGATGGTTTTGAAGGTTGATAAAGTAAGTGTTATGTACGGGCATAAGTGGGGACAGCCCTGTGAAAAGGGTTGGGGAGAGAGGACCCCGGAAGTGAGCGGCGTGTTGTGACGTTGCGGTGTTGTCAGCCCGGGAGATGTGAAGAAACGAGTTGATCATCACGTCGTAGTCCGGGAGCTATTCTGACATAACATTTGCGACGAGGATTATGGATTCCCTTCTAGCACTCTTCCTCCGTTCTCCCGGGAGACCCGCCGATCCCATGGGGACGTTGGCTGGAGTCTTTTGAAACGTTCATAACGGCCGCCGGGCTTTCAGACGCTAGTGACGCTCGGAGGAAAGCCCTTCTGATTCACTCGCTCTGTAGCGAAGGACAGCGGATTTTTGGAACTCTCTGTGCCGCGCCTACATATGACAACTGTGTCAAGCTGCTACAGGACCATTTTTTGGCCCCTCAGAATGTCATGCTACTGCGAATTGTTTTCCGCCAACGGAAGCAGCAGGCAGGCGAATCCGTTCATCACTACGTGGCTAATTTAAAAGGGCTAGCCAGCCTGTGTAAATTTGCTGTGCTGGAAGACGAGCTGATACGCGATCAGCTAGCTGAACACACTAATAACCCGAAGCTCAGGGTTAAGGTGCTAACGATGCCAGATGACCTTACTCTGTCCAAAGCAGTGGATTTAGCATTCCACCTGGAGTCAGCAGCAGTGCTGGCAGCTCAGCTAACGCCCGCCTCTCATTCCCTCTCCCCCAGACCAATGCTATGAGCTCAAACAGTAGCACCGCATACAGATGCTCCTGACTCTGACTATGCTGATGACAACCTGGAAGTGAACTTTACAGCACGCCATGGTGCTACAGCACGCAAAGCCTGTAGTAACTGTGGCTCACCATCACATCAAAGGGGGGCCCCGAATTGCCCCGCTAAGGGACAGAAGTGTCAACGCTGTGGGAAGCAGAATCATTTTGCCCGCGTCTGTCGCTCTTCCCCTGCATCAGGCGGCCGATCTACACAACCCGTGTAGGCCAGCACCAACGATCATCCATACAGTAGCCACCAAAACCTGATAAGCAAAATCGTGTACAGTGGAGCTGGATGGGGCCTGTCTCCCACTGCTGGTGGATACGATGGCTTCCAGGTCACTGTTGAACGCTACAACAGTCTGTCGTCTCTTCCCACACTGGACGCTCACTGGTAGCGCCGAGGATCTGTATGGCTATGGACACTCAAAGATTAAGATGGCAGGCACGATCACGGTTGCTGTTCGTTACGGGACAAAGACTCTTCCCTCATTCACCTTTCAAGTGTCTCGACAGGGGGCTAATCTCATGGGTTGGGATTTGTTTAGCGAGCTGGGTTTCGCCATCCTGGACAGTGTGGGAGGCACCATCCTTTCTGTCATCTCGTCATGGCGCCAGAACTGGCCAGATCTGTTCAGTGGCGTGGGTTGCCTCCCCGCCTTCAACCATCAGCCTCTCCTCAGACCTGGGGTACGCCGGTCATTCAGCCCCTGCGCCGACTACCCCTCGCCCTGCGTGACCAAGTAACTGCCGAGCTGCAGAAACTCTCCGATGCAGGCATTATCGAGCGCATTGATGCCTCTCCCTGGATCTCAAACCTGGTGGTGGCGAAGAAAAAGTCTGGGGGGCTGCGTCCGTGCGTTGACCTCAGAGCGGTGAATAAGGCAGTAGTCCCGGACCGCTACCCGCTACCCACGGTGGAGGAGTTAGCGGCACAGTTCTACAACTCGTCCGTCTTTACAAAACTGGATCTCCGCCAAGGATACCGGCAGGTCCCTTTACACCCAGACAGCCGCAACCTGACAGCTTTTGTGACACACGATGGGGTGTTCCGCTACACCAGGATGCCCTTCGGCCTCAGCTCGGCCCCGAGTTGTTTTAAAAAAATTATGTCAACGATTTTCGCAGGCATCCCGGGCGTGGTGGTCTTCTTGGATGACATTGTGGTCCATGAGGCGACACCAGCCATCCATGACGGGCGACTGGCAAGGGTGTTAGATGTCCTCAGCAGTCACGGCCTCACTCTGAACAAAGATAAGTGCACGTTTGCCGCCCCTGTCATCGAGTTTGTTGGGTTCCGGTTGTCCGCCGCTGGCCTCAGCCCGCTACAGTCCAATGTGGAGGCCGTCCTCGCCTGTCGTCTTTTCTGGGGATGACGGCGTACTACTTGCGTTTCCTTCCTCGGTACTCTGAGACTACATCGCCGCTGCGCGAGCTCCTAAAACAAGACGCAGTCTGGCGGTGGACCCCGGCCTGCTCTGTTGCTATCTGCCAACTCAAGACCCAGCTCACCTCACCACCGGTGCTGGCATTCTTTGACCTGGAGAGTCCGACGTTCGTCACATGCAATGCGTCTAACACAGCAGTCGGGGCGGTGCTCTCCCAGATCTAAGGGGGCACGGAGCGCCCGGTGGCGCTCGCTTCTAGGTCACTCAACACGGCCAAACAGAAGTACCCAGTGGGCGAGCGCGAAGCGCTGGCCTGCGTCTGGGCATGTGAGCGATGGCATATGTATTTATACGGACGCCATTTCACTCTGAGACCACCAGGCTCTCACCTGAGGTGGTTGCCACAGGGTCTGTCGCAACTCGGGTGGTCATAGACTTTCTCTCATCCGTGTTCTCTCGGTGGGGCCATCCGAACGCTATCACCACGGATAATGGCCCACAATTCATTTCGGCGGAGTTTGCCGCCTTCCTGGAGGAGAAAGGGATCAGACACATCCGCACATCTTTTTACTACCCGGAAGCAAACGGCGGGGTCGAGCGTCTGAACCAGTCCTTAAAGAATGGGATCAGGCCCCACCTAGCAGATGGACTGCAGTTTTCAGCTGCGCTGCTCCGCACCCTCCTCCACTACAGAGCAACGCCACACTCAACTACCGGCAGTTCCCCAGCGCTCCTGATGATAGGCTGGGAACTACAGCTTCCTCTGAACCGGTTGCGGGCCCCAACGGTCACCACACCAGGGGTGACACCCTGCGACAGCACCAGAGTCACTGAGATGCAGCGTCAGATGAAACAGCAGTACGACAGGAGACGGAGGGTGAGGACACATGCGTTCACAACGGGGGACTGGGTCCGGCTTCGCCGGCCTAACCGGGACCACAAACTACTCACATTCTGGTCTGCACCGATGCAGATCGCCATCCAACTCGGGCCAGCCACTTTCAAGCTGACTGATGGATCACGGTGGCATGCTAGACATCTTCGGAAGGTGGCACCGCCCTCAAACGCCGACGCAGGTTTGGAGGACACAGCATCCATGTTTGAGGACTGTACCTTCCCTGATGAATCAGAATCAGAAATCCCTTTATTGTCATTGTACTCAAGTGTACAACGAGATTAGAGAGCTCCCCTCTCCAGTGCAATACAACAATAATTCAGATAAATATATAAATTAGATAAATAAGAGAATAGTTAGTGCAATGGAAAATAATACTGAATAGGATATATAAAAACACATCACGTTGCTGTTCTGCAAGGTAAGGGTGGGCGTGTGTGTGTGTGTGTGAGAGTTCAGAATGGAGATGGCTCTTGGAAATCCGGCCACTCACCTGAACAGCTGGAGGCTTGCCCTGGCCTAGAGGCCCGCCCAACTCGTGTGCGGATGAAGCCGAGGCATTTGAGAGACTATGTTTTAGATTAATGTACGGTTCGAGTATTGCCGGTTGGTGACAGGATATTTCAAGTGTTATGACGTAACCAGCATTGACTTCATCCAGTTCATGTAAGTTTGAATCTTTTATTACACACTCTATTCAGTGATTCTTTCAAAAGGGGTGGTAAATTTTAAGTACGGGCATAAGTGGGGACAGCCCTGTTAAAAGGGTTGGGGAGAGAGGACCCCGGAAGTGGGCGGCGTGTTGTGACGTTGCGGTGTTGTCAGCCCACGAGATGTGAATAAATGAGTTAATCATCATGTCGTAGTCCGGGAGTTATTCTGACATAACAGTAAGGAATTTCTTTGTGCATCCCTAAAAATAACGATTTTGTGTCTCTGGCAAGCTGGGAAAGACGGCCACCAGCGCTTGGAACCGAAGTGATGTCCGCCAAAATGACAGACTCAAACATGCCTATTAAGGGTTAATTTGTTGGATCATTCATGCTTTTTCAGGCTTTTTATTTTATTATTATTATTTTACTTCAACAAGTAGCCATTTTGAAATTATTGCAAACATACTGGCTGTTTGCATACTTACTATTAGCATGTTAGCATGCCATCATTTTTCATCCATCCATCCATCCATTATCTGTACTGCTTCTCCTCACTAGGGTCGCGGGGGTGCTGGAGCCTATCACAGCTATCTTCAGAAAGTAGGCGGGGGACACCCTGAATTGGTTACCAGCCAATCGCAGGGCCCACGTAGACAAACAAACATCCGCGCTCACACTCATACCTTGGGGCAATTTAGAGGGTCTAATCAACCTGCCATGCATGCTTTTTCCCGGAGGAAACCCACGCAGGCATGGGGAGAACATTCAAACTCCACACAGGAAGGCCGGAGCCGGAATCGAACCCTCGACCTCCGCATTGCGAGGCCATCGTGCAAACCAGTCGGGCCACCGTGCCGCTGCTTTGTTTTCTTTACTTTAAATTTCCATTTAAGTTTCATCGGTCTCATTCCCTGCATTTGGCTCCTCCTCCACATAAAACTCCTGACACCTACCTGCTGCTGCGGCCCGATCAGTGGGTCACTAAAAAGTTCACTTAAATACACCGAAACAAGATTATTTGTCAATGTCTGGACGAGCTGCAGCATGATAGATGTAACCCAAACGTGCTGCGGAAGGCCTCTGTGCACTGCTGAGGTCTGCGTTGTGTTGTTGTGGGTGCATGGTGGTGCAGAGAGAAATAGCACACTTTGTGGTTGTGGCTGAGATGGTTGTGCTTTAATCTCCTTTGCAAAATCAAATAGTCTTTTGACACAATTATGGAGTGAAATAATGAAATACAAGAGCTGAGCAGGCCGCCCTAGGGGTGGAACGGTCCGGCCCACCGGCCCGTCATTTTTGGGGCCTGGGTTGGGGACGTGACAAATTTACAAAAGGGCTTCATTCAAGCAAGCACAGAGGTGGTTCCGAGGCGGCCAAAAGTTCATCTCAGCCGAATCAGCGAAATGGGCAAATGTCAAAAATTGCCTCAGAACACACCAAAATCTGTGCATACTTTCTTGCATTGGGCACATTCGTAGAGCTGAAGAATGAAGATGGAGACAAAGAAGGAGGAGGAGGAGAAGGAGGACAGACGGCTTTATGTTGAGACTTTTTTTGTCATTCTGATTGAAATCATTCTGAATGAACATCTCTGGTAACTTGTTTACGTGTGTTAATCAGATCGGCCGTGTTACAGCTGTGTGACACACGGAGATCGATGTAAACATCAGGTGATTTATCAAGATGGAGTTCATTCATCTAATGAGCACAGTATTTATGATTGTTTTAACACTTATTAACACAGTGCTTTGATAAGTATAAGTTACTAGGACTTTAGAAATAGTTCTCACGGGTGATCTCTGGTAAGATGCTGCCATTTTAATGTGCGTCTACGAAGAAGTGCAACGCATTTGTGTTAAAACAGAGCATGCGCAGACCAGACGCAGCCTGGCTACTCCGATTAAATTGTGTACATATGACACTCGTTCGGATTGGGAAAAGGAATATACCACCCCTCTGAATCCGAATGAAATTCCATTTTTATTCCGATTGTGGTGTTTATAAGGAGCATTTCATTCCGTTTGGTCATTCGGGTCCTTTCTAATTAGCATACATGGCTTCATGTCAACCCGGCCGGAGAACAGAGGGGATGTCAAATAATAATAAGCCCATTATACGGTAAGCAGATTTGAATAGTAAATTAGCCAGCTAATGATCAATAAATAAACCTTTGCCGTTCTGCATGTACCATTAATACGGGAGCTGTAAACATTACACCTTCATCTTCCATCACATCAGCTCCAAACCTCTACACTACAATGACAGCTCACAGGCGATATTTATGGATTAATATGACAAAACCATAAAAGCTTACAATAAAATTATCATCCTCTCCTGCTCTGTCGACTGTGCATCATTATAAATCCCACTTGTGTAGCTCTGATCAGAGGATGGGAAAAAAATCTGTAATACCGTAAAATTATGAGGCCAAGAGTTTAAAAAGTTTTAAGACTCAAGAAGATGACACACATATCTACATGGGGCTCCACAAGTGACCTAAACTTGAAGGAATTGCTTTATTTGGTTTTGCCATAGATAAAGCCAAACGTTTCACATTGTTACTACTATTAGCTAGCATACCAGTTATTATTATGTTAGCCATTCTCTTTTGACTGAATAACCAAGTGAAGGAAAAGATAAATAAAAGAAAATGCTTTCTGGTTGAATGCTTTCTCAACCTTGCGTAATGTTAGCATCCCAAATATTAGCATTTTAGTAGTGGACTAACTCATTGTCATAAAGTGTGCAAGTTAGGAAATGCTAAGTTATTAAAGCACATTGTCTCAGTTGCCTTAGGATGATCAAAGCAGAGGAAAAATTCTTTTTTAATGACTTCACTCTCTCGTGGGTGTCTTATCCTTGATGAAATCGTCTTAGCTCCCCTGAACGCTACACCTTGGTTAATAAAAAAGAAGATAGTCCTAGTAGTGTCAAAAAGGTATTTATGACCCTATGATTTATGACCCCTATGATTTACGACCCCCAATAAAAGTGTTTATGACCCTAATAAAAGGTGTTTATGACCCCAATAAATATCTTCAGTTCATGCGCGACCTCCACAGGTTGTTGATGACGGAGACGGTATCTCATCACATCGTTAAACAGCGTAAGTATGGTGAGTACATGACCCACATTTATCTCATTTTCCCAATTTTCCAAAACATTTTGAAACGTCCCTGAAAAACCCGACCGACTCACAGCTATGACGTGTTGCACAAAAGATTCCCAAAGCGTTTGAAAAAGCGTCAAAGACATGACACGTACTTTTTGCATAAACAATAAAATTTTTATAATATAATAATATTCCCTTTATTAGTCCCACAATGGGGAAATTCGAGATTCGAACCCAGGCCTCCTGGGGAGACTGGGTCCTGAACGCGGCGCCTTAGACCACTCGGCCATCCAGTGACAGGGTCTTTATCATCAACATCAGGATTATATGTAATTGTTCTATTTATTATATCTACCCATCCATGGCTTCTGTAGCCAAAAAACGTTAACTTTCTCAACACATTACCCATTTTTTATTCAAAGTTAATATTCTGGATAATATATTCTTCAAAACTATCACGCTGATCACGGTTTATCATCAGGAGGAAGTTCTCATCTTCTGCAAGTCGCGCCGGTAAGTTCTGTACGAGCGCTAACTCCACCAGTAAGATCTCAGCAACGCGTTTGACCGTTTCTTTATTCGCTTTTACAGAACACAATTCCAACAGGTAGTGAATACAAGGCAAAAACGGTTTGTTGCAAAGGATCGGTATTATACGATCATAATGCATTCTTATGTAAAAATGACCCCCAAGATGAACATAGTTATGCAAACAACCCTGTCTTTTCTGATACCTTAGCAAAAAGCGATTGAGAATATAAAGAATTGCCGCTTTAACGACTATTACAACATCCATATCAACCCATCCCTTAGGAGGATCATCCCATGACATATGTTGTACAGCACCCTCGGGAATAGATGCAGGGCTAGGGTTTGGTTCGATCAGAGTATGAACCTTAGAGGAGTCATATTCGATGTTTGATAGCTCTTGATCGGACCAACTGGGTCGTTGTACCTCATCGTTTTGTGAAGATTCAGCAGATGATATGGGGGTCATCGGAGGGGTCGAAGGCGAAGTATCAGGACGGATCCATCCTCGATATGACGCTCGCTGGTGTTGTACGAGGATGGGACGGTAGTAGGTAAGGTTGCCGGGACGTCAAACCATGTAGAGAACGTTGGCATTGCCTGGTTCGCGCGTGATGGACCCGGCATCTCAACCTGGTCCTCGCCTACATTAGTAGGGGTGTCAGCACGGCTCCTGTCTGAAGTTGTAACGGTCTCTACATCGACAACTTTTTCAACCGTAGTCTGATCATGGTCGAATGTAGGTTCGTCCATACCGCTATCTGCAATACAAAGATACTTTTATTAAATATTATATAGATTTATAGAAATATAACTCATAAATAGTTGCATCGTTTACCTGAAGAGAGTTCTGCAATGTTGTTTTCGATCCGTTCAAGTACCCTGATGGGTGACACCCTTCTCGGGGTGTTGGTGTTCAGGGCCAGGAGGCGTCTTGTTCTGAGCATCTTCATTTTCATGAGGTGTAGGTATGGCTCTTCAGCTGGAAAAAAATGGCTTGTCTGTCTGGAGCTTGGTTTGGGCTTTACTTATATGGTTTGAGACAGGGGGAGGGTTAAATGACGTAGTTCGGCTGCCCAAATATAGGAGGCCCAAGGGGTACATGTCCTGGCTTGTATCGTTGGTAACATGCCGAGGCCTGTTTCTACAAAGGAATTCTTTGCCGTGTGGTTGGTAACATGTCTAGACTTGTTTCAGCAAAGGAAGGGGATGCTTTGCCACCCGGATGTCCAAATATAGACACGTTTCACAAAGGTAAGTATGTTTACTTTCCTTCTGTTTTTATATGGTTTGTTTAATAACCCGTCAGAATTTATTGGTTCAACGATTATATGATATATTATTATTTCAGACCCCCATTGAAAAGTAATAACAATGCATTAATGATTTGCAAATGTCGGTACAAAGGTCTTAACCTAGCTGCATGCTATTTCTTAACCCAGCTGGATGCAATATCTTAAACTCGGTGCTATATCTTAGCCTAACAGCATGCTATATCTTAGCATAGCTACATGCTATATCTAACCTAGCCGGATGCTATTTCTTATCAACATGGACTACAATCCAACATGACGACCACAGATGACTACAAAACAACATGGCGGATGCTGAGAACTACAAACCAAGATGGCAGCCGTACATGAAGTGACAGGAAATGGGAGGGGTTATGACATACCAGGAAATGGGCGGTGTTATGACGCACCTGGCCTTGGGAAAGGCCATGACGTTACCCGGACGTCGTAAATCATAGGGGTCATAAATCATGGGGCCATTAACACCTTTTATTGGGGGTCGTAAATCATAGTGGTCATAAATCATAGGGTCATAAATACCTTTTTGACACTACTAGGACTATCTTCTTTTTTGTTAATGTTTTATGATTCATAACTGATACTTTTGTGTTACTAAACCTTTGAGCGCAGATTATTCTGACATCATTAGACCTAGAAATGTGCGTGTCAGGATAACCGTGACTGCACATTTCATTCGCTTAGTAAATTGTATAGTGTTAGTTTGACACACTGTTGAACAGCGGTGGGAATTTTTTTTAAATTAAAAACAGCGGCTTGGGTATCCTTCGGTCATTCGTCAGTCTGACATTTTTTTCATGACAGTCCGAATCGAAATCGTCAGTTGGTAAGCCAGTCGTTTATTCCATCAGTTAAGTCCGTCAGAAGTAAAAAAAAAATAAAAAATTAACAAAATGGGCGTCCGTCAATGATATATGCGGCTAGTGACGATTACTCTGTCAGTGCTTAGTTGTTTTTAAAAAGTTTCTCGTCATCCGTCAATAATCAGCATATAGGGCATCCATCAGTGACTAACTGACAGACCAGTCTATCAGGCTGATGGAATGCCCTCCTGTGAGGTTTAGTGTACAGCAGTTGGTGTGATTGACAGCGCCAGTGTACAGTTAAGCTAGCTGTACAGCACTTTCGTACTGTGGAGAATTGATATTGCTAACTATTAAAGGAATATAAGAGTTGGAGCTTAACGTAGTTCATTAGATGTTGCTGCATCCTGTGTATGAAAGTGTGAGACTGTAAAGTGCTGAGCGTGTGACTGGTGGAGCGGAACAGGGTATGTGTTGCAAGAATGTGCCAGAATGGAATTTTTTAGGACAGACGGTGATAACCGCAAGGAGAGGACGGAGACGAGATAACTCAAGCCACAACCAGGAGGAACCACCACGTGATTCTTCAGGGGAAGAAAGACCAATAAGAGCAAGCTAAAGTTAACTGCAGTATACACATAGCCAATAGAATCATGCCAGGATGCCTTTGTTGCTGTGCCATTTGCATATTGTATAGTATGAATCGTTACTGGGCAACTCGGATGTAGAGTACGTCTGCTGGTGGCAACAGAGGCGTACCAAGTTGTATTGAGAGGGACCCGAGACCCAGGTGCATGTAGAAGTTTTGTGTATTAGGAATAAATCCACTCGTGCGTGAAAATGCCGGCTTCCTGATACCTTTCTATTGCAGAACGAGCGCGGATATTGTTGGATGAGTGAGAGTTGGGTAAAATCACAAATTGGAGTCAGATTACTAATTTGAGTTTACATTGGTTTAAAATTAAATTCTAACATTGATTTAAAGCTAAATTCCAACACTATGTAACTTAGTAAACTTATAGTTGATTTTAAACTCAAGTAAAGTAACTAAGTTACTTTTAACATCACATATTCAATAAATTAACTGAGTTACTTCTTCAAGGTCGCTGTGGCAACAATAATTAGCATGCCAAATGTTAGCGTTCAACCAATTCTCTCAAAAAGTAGCACCTGATTACAGAGCAATGTTTAAATCCGTATCAATCTGCATTAGCACCTTCGGTTCTCTCTCAACTGTTAGCATGTTAACACACATTTAAATGTACCTATGACAGAGCAGTATGCCACATCAGGTTGCTATCTTCCGGCATGTTAGCAAAGCAAGTCTGAGTGCGCTCCCAGCGCCAAAACACACACCAGAGTGAAAGGTCCTGCCAGGATATCCGAGAAGGGTCCGGCTGCAGCCGGGGCGTTACTGTTAGGGCACAAGAACGCCCACTGAGAAGGATCCAGTTAGCACCAGGGTGTTCCCAAAACGACTGTGTCGCGCAGTGGGCCTTGGTGATACGATCAACCTATTTTATGGTGTTAGATTTATGCCACAACTACATAAGCATAATGTCAAATACCGCTTCCGAAAACATGTTTTGTGCGTACAAAATGTGTCTCGCATGTAAAAGACCCACTAAGTGCTTTTATGTTTACGCTTCTCTCTCCTCTACTAAACAAAACACTGATTCACGCTTGCGATGCAAGCGTGACAATTGTGCCAGAATTCTTATCCAATCAGGAGTCGGACACTAGGGCTGTTTCTGATTGGCTGTTTACAGTCCAATTGTAACTCAGAGGAGAGGGAAAAAATAAATACAATCCAACTTTATTTATATAGCGCATTTTACAACAGCTAGAGTTGGAACAAAGCGCTTTTCCATATTGTGTAATATAAATACTGTAAGATGATTTATTTTTACGAGGATATCTATATTTGAAAAGATCTATTTTATTTCTTATTTCGGGGAATTATTGTTGTGTTGTATTGGCGGAGGGATATTGATTTAACGGAACGAGAGGGAAAATGGTGACGCGAGGGGCGGGTTGAGAGAAGTGAGCCGACGATTTTTCTGTTTTTCTAAATTATAGCTCAACTATTGCTGTTCGTTAACATCGCCTTAACATTTTTATTGCCAGATCTATAATGCTACACGACTCATCAAAGCGTCTGGTGAAAATAAACACTGATCTTTTAATTTAATTTACAAGTGAAGAGAAAATTCTATTACAAATTTTCGGTTGACAATGCAACGTTTGTACACAAGAGCAACAAACTTATAGGTACATAAAAATTAAGAAGCTCTGGTGCCCCCTACTGACAACACGAATTATGATCATATTCGTAAATAATTATAAAGTACTATTTGATTTGGCTGCTTTATAAAGTTAAACATGATCACATTTCTGCCAACATAAATAACTTCCTATGTATATTTTTACAGGATGAGTTGGATGACAGGTTTGGAATGCACACAACATCAGACCATCTCCAAACCCAAATGTTCCCAGTGGTCAACCCAATGTGATGTATTCACTGCCTGAACTCTCTGGAACGCGAGACTACCTTTCTCCAGTTGATAATGATAACCTGTAATTGTGCAGAACAAGATGTACATTTCGCCAGGCAATACCTTGTGATTCAGATGTCTACGAACTGTGCAACATCCTGATGACAGAGTTCAACTTGTCGATACCGTCTGACATGTATCAAGCCCTGGACCGGTATATATCTCTGAGAGAGAAGTTTAAAGCATTACTGTAAACCAGGGGTGTCAAACTCATTTTTGTCGTGGGCCACATCATCGCTTTGGCGTCCCTCGGAGAGCCGTTTGAACTACAAACCCAAATAAATTTTTGATTGCCTTGTAATTAACATATATCCGCAAAAAATTCATGGGGAACTAGTTTTGCAATCTCAAGCCAATAAACAGTTTGTTCAACTATTTTTAAATGTATTTTAAAGGTGGGATTGGCAACAAATCCTTGTAAAATCTCATCCATCCATCCATTTTACAAGACACTTCTCCACACAAGGGTCGTGGGGGGGGTGGAAGCCAACCCCAGCTGTCTTCGGGCAGTAGGCGTGGTACACCCTAACTGGTTGCCTGCCAATTCCTGGGCACACAAAGACAAACAACCACTCATGCTCACAATCACACCTAGGGACAATTTAGAGTGTCAAATGAACCGATCATACATGTCTTATATGTAGTTTAAAAAATTAAGACAATTTGAAAAAAAAAAAACATGTCAAGTCAACATACGATGTGCCTTCACGAGCCACATAAAATTATGTGGCCACCGCAGCTTGATTTTGACGCCAATTCTTTGGACTAAATCATTTATGTTTTGTACACATGAAGTGTGTTATCTTTGAAAAAGCTCACAATAAATGCTGAAAAACATTTCATATTTTTTTTTCAAGAATGTTAACAATTTCTTTAACAGTGATCAGAACACAAATGGCATTTGTAATTTTAAAAACAAAATCAAGTGCTTGTGCAATTTGCAAAAAGTGCAACATACAACAATTTGAGGAAGGCCAACCAATGACACTTATTTTACTTTTAAAAGTAACAGAGTAAGTAGTGCCTTTCAAAAACTGCACTGAACGGCAAAGGACTAAAAAGATAAATCGTGTCAAAAGTTAAAAGAAAAAAGTGCATTATCACAAAAAAATGTCCTAACCAATACGTCTATTGTACCAACGATTTTGTTTGAGTGTTTGTATCAAGGAGCAATCAGGGATCTCAAGACAACTGGCAACACTGTTTTCATGTCCTGCATGCTTTACATCTGTGGTCTTCAATCCTGTTCCTCGAGGGCCAGTGTCCTGCCTGTTGTCCATCTCTCCCAGCTGCAACACACCTGATTCAAATGATCAGATACTCACCAAGGTCTGCATAAGCTAGATAAAGACCCTGATCATTTGAAGCAGGTGTGTTGCAGCAGGGAGAGATGGACAATAGGCAGGACACCGGCCCTCCAACAGGATTGAAGACCGAGGCTTTACATGATATCCATTTCCCAACAGTTGCTAGCCAAAACATTATCAAATTCCGTACGGAAATCAGGATAACCGCTATATGTACAAGGCAGTTCAAGTGTTGCACCACAGGTATGACTTACAGGTCTTCTGTTAAGACCTGTCTGTCTATTAAATGACGCAATGATTTTATCAACAGCTATCACTGAAAATCTTGTACAGAAGCATAGGAGTTTCTCTGCCTTGGCTTGTTCAGCATTTTTTGCATATCGCTGTAAGTAAGTGAGTGTAACCTGCTCCATCTGAGTAAGAGAAACCTGAGAGGGCTCAAACAGCTGGGAGACCTTCCTTCCCGATGCCTGTTTTATTTGTACATCGCAATGACACTTTCTTTGTTAGGCAACAGCACTTTGACATGAACCATTTGTTTCGCGAAGCAATCTATTACATACTTGGCCTCCTGAAGAATGGCTTTGTGAGCCATTGTTTTAATAGCAACTTGCAAGCCTTCTTTTTCAGGTAATGTGTGAGAGCCCATTCTTGAGAAAATGTCCAGCAAGTCCTCTTCATCCGATTGGTCGCCAGTGCCGTTTCGTGCTCTCTCAACAACTAACTTCTCAATGGGAGAAAGGTAGTTGAGAAATGACATCATGAGATTATTGTCATCTACTGAATCGATACCAAATATACAGGCCAAAATAAATGATTGTGCCAACATTACTGGCACAACACCATAATCCATGATTAACCCTTTGACCCAAATAAGGCCCACTGCTTGCCATTCAAGTTCACCAAAATTAGGTGTCAATTTAGGAACTCGTTCAGTTTCTCCTTCACACAGTTCTAGAAATTGTTCCCAGAAGGCCGTGTAAACCTCTCGTGATACTCCTGCATCATCAAAGGCTATTTCATTTGCAAAATTCATTTTTACCTCTGAAAGCATTATGTTTTTGTCCATAAATGCTTGGATAAGATCTTTCATCACAAGCACTCTTCGCACTGTAACACATTGTATGTTCTCTTGACCCATTGAAGTCTCTGTTGAGTATGATGGGATGACGTCTTCCCAAAAATTCACAAGTGAAGAATCAATCATATTGTCCTCGACATCCTACATACATGCAAAAAGATTTACATTCACATCATCTTGAGCAATCCTAACTTGCTGTTAAAGTGTAAGTCAATCCAAGCATTTTCTTTCAAAGAATATGTTCTATGCACGCCCACTAGTCAAAGCCTGACATTCTGATTAATATTGTGTTTGTAGAAGATTGGTTAAGTAGTAAAATCCACCCGTTTTTATGCACTACAGGGGGCGGCCATTTTGTTGCTGTCAATGGAAAATGACATCACAGCTGCTCCGTGCTCAACCAATCATGGCTCAGCTTCAGAAAACAGGTGAGCAGTGATTGGTTGTTAACTGAACAACTGTGATGTCATTTTCAGCCAACGTAAGTGAGAAAATGGCCGCCCCCTGAGATGGGTAAAAACAAGTGCTGCTTAACTTATATTCCCCAAATGTAACATTAACCACTATGTCATGCTTAGACTAGTGAAGTTGCCTAGAACATACAATAATTAAATAATGTGAATTTTTTGCCTCGTAAAACAACATTGCGTTATATTGCAATTATTATTTTTAATTGCAATATAATGCAATAAAAAAGGAAAACTAATTGCGTTATATTGCAATTAGTATTGCATTATAATGCAATAGTATTGTGTTTTTTTGCCTTAACAATTGCAATATATTGCAAAGTAATGCATTATAACGCAATCTTAAATATTTTCCCGATGTCCCCTGGCGGGCTCCGTACTATTCCCTCTTCGTGTGCTGGTTTTCACCCACGAACTCCGATTGCGGAATAACACTCACCACTCCCAGGAAATAGAGTATTACAATAGGAATAGAATTGCCATTGCGAAGCAACTACCTTGGCGACATCTAGTCAATCAAAGATAATTGAAAAAAAATACATTTTTGAATTATTACTAAAACAATCAGAACACCGTGTTAGAATGCAGAAGACCCTTCTATAAACTGTGTTTGAGGTATTTGACATTACGCTTACGTAATTGAGGCATAAATCTAACGCCATAGAAAACAGGCGACACTGAAAAGTGGCTCGTGGTGTGAGGGGACGTTCCTGCTCTCAGAACGGGGCATTCCGGTTAAAAACCGCGAACGCAGATTGACCATATTATCCTGACAAAAGTCAGATGGCAGGACGGCATATCAGCCGTGTGAACATGAAAGCACAAATGGAGGTCGTGGTTTCTTTTTTCTTTTTGGGGGGGGGGTTATGGGGGTAGACTATATCTGTGAGCAGTGCGTGTATGGGTGTGTGTCTGCCTCCAAAGGTGGACGCCTCTTGCCCCATTTCAAGGTAGACTGGCTGGCGTAATTCATTCATCAGGGCTGCAGCAGAGACATCCATTTTTCTTGTTGTAGAGGTGGTGGACGTCCTTCAGGCTTCTGTGGACGTCACTTTGAAAAAGTCTGATGAGCACTACAGGAAATAAACGTCTCCTGTTGACAACACCACTCGTCATTTTCAATGTGACCTCAGACAAAAATGAGCATGTAGCATTTATTATAAGAACGCCATAGATACACGAGATTGTAAAAACATTTACGTCAGTTTTGTTTACGACTCGAATTTGGCTTGAGTGGTTTGGAAGAACAAGGGTATGTGATCCATTTAAGATTCTCTGAAGCATACAAATTTGGATGAGCCGCAAAGAAATTTAAAAATGAGCCAAAGGTTACAATCAATGGTAAGGTAGCAGCATCGGTCGTGGGATCGATTCCGGCTCCGGCCATCCTGTGTGGAGTTTGCATGTTCTCCCCGTGCTTGCGTGGGTTTCCTCCCACATTTCAAAAACATGCATGGCATGTTGATTGGACACTCTAAATTGCCCCGAGGTATGAGTGTGAGCGCGGATGGTTGTTCGTCTCTGTGTGCCCTGCGATTGGCTGGCAACCAATTCAGGGTGTCATCCGCCTCCTGCCCGAAGACAGCTGGGATAGGCTCCAGCACCCCTCGCGACCCTAGTGAGGAGACACGGTACAGAAGATGAATGGATGGATGGATATTATTTTGTGTTGTGGTGTGTTTTGTTTTGTTTGGTTACCCACAAGCCCCCAGCATCCTTGTTTTTTTTTTCATGTAAAAAAAATGTCAGAGCAATTTTAACGAGCATCAAAAATGAATGGATTTTTCATTATTCATTGCGCAGTCCACTTCCTCAGAGATTTTTAAAAGTAATTCCTGAGATAAGTACAGTATAACGTGCCCAAAGTACTAAATAGTGACAAAATTATTCAATTGTGGCCAAGAAAATACAACATTGTGAATCCTTACAAAACATCGATGACAAGTTGGTTGCAGACTAAATTGTCTTTGGTGTTCATAAAAACACCGTAGCCTATGTTATATCCGTTCAGGACTTTCTATTAAACAAAGACACTGGCTACGTTTACATGGACAAAATTGCTGTAATCCCTTCAGAGGTTGGATTAAAATTATGATCTGATGCACTGTTTTCATGGACACTACAAAAATGTAACCAATTAGGACGCACAAGTTCATACATCACACCTTCGATCGGAACAAATTATTTTGACTCGCAAATTGGCAAAACATACCAGTAATAATAGTGGAAGAAAATGAAGCCGTAGCAACTTCTGTGTCAACAAAACATTGCTTCTTTCATTTCTACTTTAAACTTTAATTCCCTTTTTTACCATTTGTGCTGTTACATTGAGTTGTTTTTCGTTTAAATATTTTCTTTTCATTTTAAGCTATTATTAGCTATTCAAATCATCCGGATAGTCATATAGCTCTTGAATTGGATTTCATTTTGTCATGTTATGGGTCAAATTGATTCATACAATACAATACAAATTTATTTTTAGAGCGCATTTCACAACAGATGGAGCTGTAACTAGAGTTTTAAATTTTATAGACAAATACTCTAACGCTTGTCCTGGATATCATTAAGCATCCGTCTTCTTATGCTTGGAAAAAACCTGCTGGCAGATTTAGATTTTCAAATGTGTGTGTGTGTGTGCTTGTGTGTTTAATATTCAAACATAATGAGACAAACAGCTACTATGTTAGATATCATTTCCCGTTGTTTCATTGCATGTCAAATTGACCCATAAAATTCCAGAAAATTTTTTTCAAATGTACAATTATTTTAGGATAAAACTATTGTTTTCTTTTAATCTATGGACAGTTACTGAGAGGTGTGGTCTTGGATGTCATGTTATCTTTCGGGTCAAATTGACTAGAAAAATGTAAGAATAGAACTGTATTTTGCAAGACTTATATTTGTTCTTTAAAAAAAAAATCGATTAATGCTTTTTGAGTTTGCATAGCAACTGTTCGCAAGCTCTCATTTGATACGGCAGCAGTTCTTCTTCATTAGCGACTTTGAGATGAAGATGTACGATGGGAGCTCTTAATTGTGAAAGCAATACGCTCGCCTGAACCCGCCATGGCGTTAATTGATGCGGAATTAGCCTCTACGCCTTCAGCTCAGAGCACATTAGCCGCCAATTATGTCGGCTGCATATAAAAAAAAATAGTGTGGATTAATTGGGAGTCATTTAACACTCCTGGAGGAAGAAATGAGGACATGCTTAACCCTGAAAGTACCATCACAAAAATGTTTGCGTTTTAGAATTCCTTGAAAAGATTATTTTCTTCATTAATGAGCTCTCCAGATTTGTAGGGGTGCTTTGAAGGCTCAGCAGCAGGCTCCAAAAGATTGTTAGTCAGCATGTAACCCGTTGGAAGCGCATCCTGAACTTCTTCACACGGACGCGGGAAGCGTCCGGAATAAATACTTCCCGCGTCCGTCCTAGGACTGGCTAACGAGAGGACGAGCAAGCGATGAGCCCGCAGGAAGAAACCGAACAAAATGAGGTCACGTTAGCCACGCCACAACAAGATCACGCTACGTCAGCCCTTTCAGTTGCCCATTTGGCCTGGAATGATGAGAACTTACATAAGGGATGCAAAAACTGTCAAAATCTGACCTTTTGGTTTTGTTTGTCAGTTTCCTATTTGGTCTTGACAAGCCATGACCCCAAAAAAGGTCTGGAAAAGAAAGGAAACTTACCACTTGGGTTTGAAGTGGCCATTTTTGGCTCATTTTGACCCTTTCCATTGGGTGCTTGAAAGATGAGCTTGTCTTAGAGGTTTTGTCTAATGTCTGTTTGATTTTAACCAGGTATACAAAACAGATGGATGATGCAAAATGCCTTAGAATTAGAGTTTTAGAAATTTGGCCTTAGAGTTTTAGAAATTTGGCCTGCGACGGCTTCAATTGCATTTGACGTCATAAAATGACACCGTTTGTCTCCATCTGGTCTCTAGGCGAGAGCACTTGCACTGCAGTGCGTAGTTGGTGCGGCACACCTTCTTTGTCATCTTCTTTTTCGTCCTCGTAAGCATGAGAGCTTTTAGCGGCGCAAACGCTCCTAAATGTAAAGCCATTGACTGCTAGTTAAAACAAAGCACCCACACCCTCACACAATGTCAAAATGAGCGGATGCTGCATCAGCAGTCTGTACGCAAGCCACGGTCTTGTCATTGCCATTATGGCGTGACGAATGACACTTGACTGGCGCTCGGTTTGTTAGCATATTGCATGGTCCTAAGTAGCCTAAAATGGCAGCACGGTGGAGGCATGTAAACAACAAGCCTGCACATTTGTCCTTCATCACGGGACACACGTGATGCAATGGAAGCTGCAACTGGACCAAAGGTTCTTATAGTTAACAAAAAAATTACTAAAACTAAAAACAAAACAAAACAAAAAAACATTTTTGTTAATGAAATAAAAATGAATATGTTTTTAAAAAAGAGAAAATAAACAACAAAAACATTTATAAAGCTTAGTAGAACCAAGTCGTTTTGTCAAGTATATAGAAATGTAATAGAATCAACTGTTTTTAATTATGAAATTCACATTGTGTATCGCAGCAAACTTTATTTTCTTGTAAAGAAACAAAGCTAAATTGGTTTAAAAAAAAACACATCTCTGCTCTAATGGAATTTTGACAACATTTATTCCGCAGACCTCAAAAGTCAAAGTCAAAATTCAGGAATGCATTGTGAAAACCAACAAATACCATTTTCCTTGTCTGTCTTTGTTGTTTTAGGCTTTTGTTTCATGCTTTTCCTTTTGTTCCTTTGTGTCTGTCTCATTAAGATTATTGTGGCCACTTGTGCTTGTGGTTCAATCGGCACCCTCCAAACCTTTGTGTCTGGTCCAGGTGTTACTCGTTGTCTCGTCAATTTGTTTGTATTTCGTTTAGTTCCCTGGTTCCTTTCACTGTTTGCTACTGTGAAGTGTCTGTTTTCTGTGCCTCATCTTGTTTCGTTGTTCACAGTAGTGATGGGCAAATGACGTTTTTACAAACCACTGAAGCAATCAGTTCAAAATGGTTTGAAGCTTCAAGGCTTCAGTGATATCTGCTAGTGAAAAACTAGAACTGCAGTCAAATACTACAGAGGCTTTTAGACAGTAAAACACACACGGAAACAATGATTGGATACCTGGTTCTTTATACGAAAAAACATGTTTTTGTGTATTGTGGCAGTTTTTGAGTAAAGAAAAAAAACAAGCAAATGGCTCATACCTTGTTTAATGTCAAGCTAAGAAATGTGAATGTCATTTCATGCTTTTTACCTGAAGTCTTAAGTAAACAAAATTGTCCAACAATGTTATGCTAAGAATCCACGACTCATATGTTAAGACACTAAAGTATAAACATTTCTACATACACAATGTATCAAAAACTATGGCTCAGGCAAATTATATACATTTCAAAGATTTTTATTTAAGAATATTATTTTTTTCCACAGACTTTGGATTTACATGGTTTCATTTTAGGGTATACCAGAGTCCATTTAGAGAATGAAACAGTTATTGCTTTGGACGTCACAGGTCACGTGTTTTTCTCCAGACTGAATGGAGCGGTGGAACAGTGTTCCGAGGCAATTTTATTGTGTTTGAAATGTGCGCTGGAGCTTTGGTTTCAGAGTGCCCATCACTAGTTCACAGTCTATGTCAAAATCAGGTCTAAATTCTTTTGCTAGTGTTTATTTTGTTACTTTATCCATGTTTTGAAATTTAGTATGTTTGTTTATCCTCTTACGTTGTGTGCCTTTTAATTTTCCTTTGAAAATGACCGTAAACTTTTTATTTTTTGCAGAGAGAGCGGGTTGAAAACACTCCCTGACTTGCTTCCCTGCATTTGGGTCTTCCTCCCCTACAAAAACCTGGAAAACATTTCTACGCAGCCTTGATAATCTCATAAAAATGAACGAACCTGTTCTAAAAAAAAATAAAATGAATTTATGAGGAGTGGCACGGTGGACGACTGGTTAGCACAATGGCCTCACAGTGCAGAAGTTGTGGGATTGATTACGGCACCGGCCTTCCTGTCTGGAGTTTGCATGTTCTCCCCGTGCCTGCGTGGGTTTTCTCCGGGTATTACGGTTTCCTCCCACATTACAAATACATGCCCTGCGATTGGCCGGCAATCAGTTCAGGGTGTACCCCGCCTACTGCCTGAAGACAGATGGGAGAGGCTCCAGCACACCTGCGCCCCTCGTGAGGAGAAGCAGTTCAGAAAATGGATGGATGAAATTAAAAAAAAACTTGAATGTAAAAAAAAAAAAAATAAATAAATATTACAACCCCGAGCTGGACATGATTCATTGTTACTTGCAAATCATGCATCATTGCTGGACATGATGCATCATCAGTGGACATGACACATTGTCACTGGACATGCTTCACTGTCAGCATGATTTATTGTCACATGACAGAATGTACCCTTGCTCATCAGTGGCCAGGATTCATCATAAGATGGTGTGATTCTTTGCTACATCATGACTGATACATTGGTCGTGATGCATTATCACTGGATATGTTGCATTGTCACTGAATATGACAAATTCTCACTGCATGATGGATCGCCACTGGTCATGATGTTTTTCATGTGCACTGAATTTCTCAAACAAGTGAATGTAACAGCACACACACAAACACACACTTACTTGCTTTTTTTGTTAGTTTTTTTTCTGATATCAGATATATTTTTTGATCAGGAAACTAGTGACATTAGTGACAATTTTCTTTTTATGCATTAATTTTTGCGAAATTAGGAAATAAGTGACGACTTGAAAAACGCCTACTTTTAAGGAGGAATATGGCCACGTCCCCTTCCGGTCTCTCCATGTTTCACTCCAGTAATTGAAGGGAACAAAACTCTCCGTTGGAAATCATTGTACTTTTATTTCTTGTAACGGCCAAAATCTGTGATCAATTGGCCCAAAAATTCATGTGGACATCCCCACCTATGACCACTTCAACATATCAAAAGGATTAACCTCTCTGTGGCTGATTTATGTGAGAATGAGGAACTTTGGAAGTGAGCAGAGGTACGTAGACATTTGTTGGGGGGAGCGCACACTACTTCTTTGAGCAGTGACGCGCTTAAGCAGCCCGACTAAAAGCAAAACACCAAACTATTGTGCAGACCGCTTTTATACTTTCACAGGGTGAAAGAGTAGTAATGTGGATTTGTATTTTGGTGGCGATCAGAAGCCGTTTTGGACAACAGAACTGACAAAGCGAGAAAGCGCTTTGTGGCGGCTCCAGCTGTTGTTAAATGTGCTATATAAATAAAGTTGAATTGTATAGCTGTGACGTCGACGGCTGAAACCAGAAAAAAAATAATAGTGGGGAGCATTTTTCTTTTTTACATGCAAACGTATAATACAGTGGAACCTCGGTTCTCAAACGACTCTGAGGTCGAACAAATCGGAGTTCGAACAAAAAAAAAGAGAAATTCTTGCTTCGCAGTTCGAACAAACATCGGAGTTCGAACGCCGGTATGTCGCGTGAGTGCGCATGCGAGGGTGGGGGCTGAGCGGCCAATTGACCAATGGGCGTCGAGTGAGGACGTGCTACGTGCTGCAAAGTGTTTTTAGCCCCTAATCATGGCTCCCAAGAAGGTCGGTGGAAGAAATAAAGATACTACCAGCGAAAAAAGAAAAATAGTGCGTACAACTGTCGCATTTAAGAAAGGAATCATAGCAAAATATGAAGGAGGTGTGCGAGTGTCTGATCTGGCTAGGGAATACAGCATGGCGAAATCTACGATCAGTACGATACTAAAGAATAAGGAGGCTGTGAAATCTAGTGATGTGGCTGTGGGAGTGAGTGTGTCATTGGATAGATATTTTAAGAGAATAGAACATCCTGTAGCCGAGTCATCCGCAGCAAAGAGATTTGAACGTGAGAGCACCCCTCAGACAGAAGAGCTCCCCGAAGTTTTTATGGAAGGGGACTCTCCTTTCAGTCAATAATTCCCCCCCCCCACCGTCCACCTGCGCCTTCTGCTGACCAGCACAAAGGTAAAAAAAATCCTATTCATAATTCTTTTCTTTATCTTTTTTTTTTTATTTTTACACGTTCATGTTAGCGTAATCTTTCGTACGGAAATGCATGCATAAAATAATGTATAAAATACTAAAAAGGTAAAAATTCAGGGTGTTGGAATGGATTAAAACGATTTACATTATTTGTAATGGGAAAAATGGTTTCGGAATTCGAACGATTCGCTTTTCGAACAGGGTTCTGGAACGGATTATGGTCGAGAACCGAGGTTCCACTGTATAGCTTAACATCAATGAAGCGTCCCTTTAAAACAAGTAAACTAGATTTGATTTCTATTGCTCTTAATCACAAAAAGTCTCAAAGGTCTTCACATAACCACAGTATACAAATATTAAGAACATCCACAGATCTCAACCCCGAGGAGGGCAAGGAAAAACCCCACCTGGGAGAAATGAGCAACCTTGAGAAGGCGCCGCAAATGGTTGGGGGGTCCCCCTTTCACGATGACCAATCAGCAATGAATGCTGAGTGGTCAACATTTCACACAATATAGTGCTATAAGTACAATGTTGGCTCGCATAAAATCAGAGTCCATTTCATAAAAGGAGCGCTGCAGGAAGACGCCTTCGGAGAAGTGATTCCTCCTCAAAACCAGGCTCGGTTGGCCAATGAAGAAATCTCCATAACATCGCCTCTGAGTAGATGGTCCACCTCAGATCTTGACCTAATCAGTTGAAGCAGCGTCGCCTAGCCCCCTCTCTAAGTCGGCGGAGGAGGGAGCTGGAAAAAGAGAAGATGCGGCAGTCAAACAGGCCAACATATAGTTAATCTAAATGCTAGACTCTGCAAAGAAGTCTTAAGTGGAGTTTAAACATTTATTAAACATACGGTAACACTTTTTAAGAAGTACTCGCTAGTAATAAGCAATAGCTAAGCATTTGTAAATACTGAAGTCATCATTTATAAAGCACATTTCTGATTAATAATCATTTGCATTTATTTTATAAATACCTTTATCAATATGAAATAATTCACAGTGATTTCATGCATCATTTAGATAAATGTTATCGACAGAACAAAGGTAATGTTGAGATTCACATCACATCACATTAAAACCTGCAAAATCATTCAGTGTGCAACTGCATACTGTACTAAGATATCAGGAAAAAAAAAGAATCAGGTGGTACCTTGCAAAATAATTACGGGTAACGCTTTAGAATGAGGTATTTATGCAATGTATATCTGCAAATGATTATTCATGTCAGAGATATGCCTTATCCTCACAAGGGTCGCAGGCATGCTGGCAGTAGGCGGGGTACACCCTTGGACTGGTTGCCAACCAATCGCAGGGCACACAAACAAACAGCTACTCACGTTCACAATCACACCGAGGGCCAATTTGGGGTGTCCAATCAACCTGCCATGCATGTCTTGTCTTGGAATGTGAGAGGAAACCGGACTACCCGGAGAAGACATACTCAGGCACGGGGAGAACATGCAAACACCACAGGAAAGCCCGAGCCGGAATCGAACCCTGTACTGTAAGTCTTTTGTGCTAGCGAGTCATCCACAGTTCCTCAGTGTAGCTAGTTCTTGCGAATGCTGCCGACAGCAGTCACCAATACTTGGGGTGCACTCTTGTGGCTGTAAAGTAAATGGCATACATAACGGACAACATTTTTTGGTGAATTGCATCCTTGTCGGTCCTCTCATCACAATGTCATTTCTGTAAGGTTTATATTAGAGTTCATTATTAGAGTGTTGTGTTATTCGTGAACTAAGTTTTGGGTGAATGATGGCTTTAAGCATGGCTGACAGAATTTTCTTCTGTGTGAATTTTGTGTGCATTTCAACTCTGGCTAGTTGAATTTTCTTGTATTTTATCTTTGATATTTTTTTTCATTTTGACTAGGGAAACAAATTCCAATATCAGCTGATATGAAATACTTAATGTATATCACGATAAATTAAAAAACAAAAACAAAAAACAAACAAACAAAAAAAAAGATAAAAAACGACCACTTGAAAGTCTGCATTATAGCGAGAAAGGTTTTATCTTCAAAGGCTGACGCAATGCTTGATTAGAAGTGCATGCTGTTGATTTATTAGCCGCACATACTTATTAGCCCGGCGTGGAGGGGATGCATAAATTCATCAGTTGTCGCCGCTGATGATGCGGAGCGGTGTCGGCATGGAAGAACAGCGTAGAGCCGGAGCGTCACGCCGGGCACCTGATTGCCAAACTTCCCGCATGGCTGAGCAGCGGCGTCCATTATCGTTCGTTATCAACACTGAGAGGCGAGGAGGGGGCAAACGGAAAATGTCGTGGCAGGATCACGCTGGAGAAAAAAAGATTGTCTAATGGGAAACACTCCATGTACAATAACATGATACTTTTTTTTGTTTGTATATGCCTTCAGTGTAGTACAGGTCATCCCGGCTATTTGCAGGGCTGAGGGACGAGTTGGCAATTGAAGAGTCGAAATCTACATACAGTATAATTGACAGCCATTGAAAAGCATTGGTAAAATTTTTTAATTTCACATTTTTTTGTTTTGTTTTTACAAATGGACAAGATTCTTAAAAAAAACGCTGTTATCATTCACTATATGTATCCCATGAAAAGTATACAGCAGTATAAATTAAAAAAAATATCCCGGAAAATTGCTGTTCATTTCATGTAATATTGGAGAGAAATACTATAATGGGATATAGAGTAGCTTATTATTGGGCTCTTTATTTTTGTTCTCTATGCAAACATAAAAAAGGCAACAAGTCAGTTTGATTGATGATTTCCAAGATTTTTCATGATTTAGATTTTCGTTGCACTCCACTTCCCTGATGCATTTTTTTTTTTTTTCTTTTTCCCTGGGTGACAAATGTTGGTGAAGATGTCGGCCAGCAGGCAAGCGGCAAAGTGGTGCACTGAGCAGTAAACAGATGGCTGGTCATTTTTTTCCCCCTAGAAGATGATGACCGTTTTGCTCGGCCGCTTTTCACCTTCAACAGTGACTTTCGACCTCCCGGCTGTATTACGAGTGGCTGGCTCTTTGTAATACTGCTGCCACTGCTGCCATATTTACAACAACTTCTTGTGCTGCTACAATACAATACAACACAACTTTATTTATACAACGCATTCCGCACCAGCTGGAGCTGTAAAAAAGCGCATTCCATATGGTGTAGTATAAATTAGCGGGAAATTAGAAGACAAATTAAAACACACAAACACATATGCAATAGAGACCAGAAGAACAACAAAACAGCGACAGTCTCATGTTGAGTCGAAAGCTAAAGAATAAAAATGTGTCTTCAAATGGGTTTTATGATTGGACAGAGAGGGGGCTTGCCTAACATTGAATGAAAGCTCATTCCTGTCAGGGGGTGCTCGCCGGTCGGCGAGGAGGAGGTGGACCCAGAAAGCGAGGAAGCAGGGAAACGGGTAAACTTAAAGGGAATTTATTACATTAATCAGACGAGGACAAACAAAGTGGCATGGACAAACTAACGTGGCAGGGTACAAAATAACAAAGACAAACTAAACTAGAACGAAAGGAGACAAGTAACGAGGATCGTGACAAACACTAGGGATCGTGGGCATGGGCATGAGCATGGGCATGGGCATGGGCATGAGCGAGGGCGAAACGAGAGCGAGAAGGAGGGTGGTCGTGACAGTCCATAAAGGGCGAAATGTTCCGACGCTGAGCTGTCGGCAAGGGGTGGTTAAATAGTCCATTGATTAGGGGAGCAGATGGGAGTCAGGTGTGCGCGGCTAATGGGGAACAGGTGCGTGGCTGGTGGGAACGGAGTGCTGAGGGGAAACGCCCCTACTCAGCTGACAAACATAAACAACACAAAAGCATGGCATGGGACGTGACAATAAAAATAACAAAAAACCCCTGACATGACCGACACGGGTCATGACAATTCCACAGGGAAGGACAGACAAAAGAAAACGCACGATCCCCCCTAAGGCTGCGCCTAGTCATAAGACAACTACTCCAAGAAGGGTAAAATGCATGTGTTCACTTGATTTGTCTCAATTAGTGCTATTTACTTGTGTATATAAATCCATGCTAATGAATAGTAATTTGATTTCATTATTTTCACTTGTTAGCATGGCGGCCCGCACTAATTTTGTATTTAACCTGCAGGACTTCTTTTTTTGTGCTTGTGCGTGCAAATGAATAATAAATACTGTACGACAAAGTGATGATAATAATAATAATACTTGTTTATATATATATATATATATATATATATATATATATACCTCAAATAAATACCATAAAAATAATTCTCCATTAAATGTATTAATCAATGTATCAATTAAACTGAATTAAAATATGACAAGTCATTATATTTTTTTAGTTATATTTGGAGCGTAACAAAAATATTAAGTACAAATATTTGACTAAATACTGTATCCATATGTAATTGGTATTTTAAGATACACTTATATTCCAACATTATTCATTATCTTACATTAAATTAATCAAATAAAAAGACTAATTATTTTGAGAATAATAATTAGAAATTATTTACATTTTTAATGATGAGAATTTTCAGAAATTATTTACAATAGTATTTTTTAAATAGACAAAATTGTGTATTCAATATCTGAATGTAAACACATTTGAGCCATTTTGTCATTTTGCTATTTCTTGGAATAAACGAGTGCCACCTGTCCAGCCTCTTGTCATTTGTGTCACCCCCTATCACCAAAAAAAAAAAAAAAAAACCTCCACCTCACACGCTCCATTTGTGTCGCGGCTGGTGAGAAGCCATGTAAAGCTAATTACAAGCCGCTTTCTCAACTTGTTTTTTCGTTCTCCTCCAGCAGTGTGTCATTAAGCCCTTGGCAACCTACGGTAACCCGCGGTAACCCACGGCAACCCACAGCCACGTGCAGCTCGCTGGGCTGCCATTTAGGGTGGTGGCCGAAGTCATCGCAGGCAGCCGAGAGTTCAAGTGGAGAAAAACAGCAAGTGCGACTGTCTCCACACACTCTCTGCCATTAGAGCAGTTTAGTCCGACGCATCCCTTAGCCTCTTTTCATGTTGGGAAAGAGGGCAAAATATTAAACATGAGTTGGTTTGGGGGTCATTGACCCCAAACGGGGGGAATATACGGTAGGAAAAACTAGGGTTGTATGGAGTAGTGCTACAAAATAAGTATTGTGAAGCGATTCCTCGCCTTTCGAAGTTATTGTTGCCGCATCTATTCAGTCTCAGTACTTTTAAGAGACACCTGCCTGAAAGCGCTCTGTGTAGTTGGACGGATTGCGGAACAATTCTTCAAATATTAGACAAAATGTGCTTGCTTCATCTACGTTTGTGACCCAAAATGTTCTTTTGTGAAACAATTTGTGTATTTTAAACAAAGCTACCAATCAAAGCTGCTGTGACGACATTTAGTTTTGGTTTACAGCAGAACTGACATATACATTTTTTGTTGTGTTTTATCATGAGGAAACATGTTATTACTGTATAACAGAGACCTCCTATGTCAGGGTCGCCTTTTGGCGAGGAGGAAGGTGGACCCAAAAGGCGAGGAGGCAGGGAATGGATGTCGTTCAGGGGGTTTATTAAAGGGGTTCAACAAAGGAAGACAACCGGGACGGGAGCAAAATAACTACAGAACCAACGTGACGAACAGACGAGGGGGGCGAGGAACAAAACCGAGACAAAAGGCGGAGGAAGGCAAACGAGAACGAGGTGGGGAACAAAAGCAAGAGCATGAACATGAACATGAACATGACCGTGAGCGAAACGTGGTCGTGGCAGTCCGTACTTGCGGCAATGACCCGACACTGCGTTGTGGGTCTGGAAGGCTTAAATAGTCTAAGTAATCAAATGAGCAGATGGGGACCAGGTGTGTGATGGTTGACGGGGAGCAGGTGTGTGGCTGGTGAGGACGAGTGCTAAGGGGAACAGGAACGTGACCAAAACAATAACAAAAACATCTGACCAAACAATAACAGAAAAGCACATGGCGGAAGGCGGGAAGAAAATAACAACAAACAATAACAAAAACCGCACGCGTACAAAAGCAATAGCAACGGGCTGTCATACCCGACGCGGATCATGACATCCTAAGCCCAAATTTGGTCAATTTCATATTTTTTTTTCTCACACAAATTTTAACGGTTGGTCAGTTCTTATGTGGCTCTGTTGGTATTATAATCTAAAGTGTTGAAAATGACTGGCTCTTATGTAGAACAGAAATACACATTTTATTTAACATCTTGCCAGATGTTTTTGATTATGGAGTGAAAATACAAAGAATTTGAAGTTCTCTGTCTTTCTTTGACTGATTGCCTTTATGATTGTTTTACATTTTTGCCTTGGTCCTGTTTCCATATGGCTATCGAGTTACTTTCTCAAGTATGGACTCAAAGTCATAATTTTGGTATTGGCACGACACAAAAATGAAGTAAGGCGAACCCGCTCCAGAGAGTTAAGATTGTATTGGCCCATTGGGTAAGTGTACAAAAATGTGTTTACTCATTTTTTTTTTTTTTTCCGGAACAGTTAAGTGTTTTTTTGGGTAGTTGCACCGCAAATGACTGGCATGGAAGACGATGACAGGAAGCTTCAGTGTTAGCTGTTAGCCTGCAATTTTTACGAGCGTTGCTAGGATAAAGGCATTGAGGCTGAAGGCTATCTCACAGCTCCCTCTGTCAAAATGTGTGGAAGATGTGCGGGATCTCATGGGCATAGCTAACTACCTCTCCAAGTTTATGCCACACAGGCTACCACAACTATACTGCTTAAGGAGCTGCAAAAGGGGAGAAATGAATGCATTTGGGATGAGCCTCAGGAAGCAGCGTTCCAGAAACACGAGTTGCTGCAGCTTAATTACCTTTTGGTATTGGGACTGTACTCACACAAAAATAGTCAGACAATAGGTGGCGACTAGTAACATACATTTCAAGAGGCCCAACAGACACTGGGAGCCGCTATGCACAGATAGGAAAAGAAGCGCTTGAGGTCACGTGGGCGTGTGAAAGACTTTCATCCTGTCTCATGGGGCTACAATTCACTCTGATAACAGACCACAAACCCCTGGTCCCTCTTTTGAGCACAAGAGGGTTGGATGACTTTCCACCATGAATTTTAAGATTTGAGTTTAGGTTGCTGCGCTTTTCTTTCAAGATCATCCATGTTCCGGGAAAAAAACCTACTCACAGCTGACGCGCTCCAGTTGGAGGTCCACCATCTGCAGGAGATCTACAGCTGGAAAAGGATGTGGAGGTTTTCGTGCAAACTGTTGTCTTTCAGCCACGGACAAAAGGCTGGAAGAGATAAGGTCAGCACAGGAAAAATAAAAACTGTGCAGGAAAATAAGGGAGTATTGCTTTGGCCAGAGAAATGCAAACTAGACCCAGAGGTCAAAGTGTACTGGCAATACTGGATGGACTTAAATGTGTGTCGCAGTCTTCTCATGAAAGAAGAAAGACTTGTGATCCCACCACTTTTGAGAGCGGACATTCTGCAACGTCTGCATGTAGGCCATCAAGGGATTTCCAAAAGCAGAGCAAGAGCCAAGGAATCTGTATGGTGGCCCAGCATCTCTGTATGGATAGACAAAGTGGTGAGTGATTGTGAAACCTGCAAAAAATACAGAACCTGGAACCACTGTTAACCTCTCCACTTCTGTACCGCTCTTGGCAGAAGATTGGAATGGATCTATGTGAGTGGTCGAAGAAGCAGTTTTCATCTGAACAGTTTACAAAACAGTACCATGTCACAAGCAGCCCAAATTACCCCCAAGCCAATGGAGAGGCCAAACGTGCAGTCCGCACGGTCAAGGTTCTGTTGAAAAAGAACATGGATCTTCACAGGGTGCTGCTGGCATACTGGGCCCCCCCACCGGAACACGGATTCTCCTAGCTCTTCTCTTAATGGGAAGAAACCTCAGCACGACCTTACCTTAATTTACAACCAAGCTGGATCCGTAGTGGCCGGATTGACTGACCTTTCGGAAGAAGGAGGAAGAGGGGAGCCGTGAGCAGGCAAAGCCTTATAATCGGAGGCACCGGACAAGACCACTCTCACAACTAACAACGGGGCAGAGAGATTGGATTATATTTGAAACTCCCAGATCCTACATGGGAGAGACTGACAGGGGGATTCTGAGGAGAAACCAAAGTCACCTTAGACCCATGGTGACTATTACGAGGTTTGGTCGTGTCGTGAGGCCTCGTGATAGATTGGATTTGTGAATGATGTTGATTGTTCATTTCAATGGAAACCAAGTAGTTTAAAATTCGGTTAAGAAGAATAAGAAGAAAAATGTGGTGTTTGTGGAAATGTTTAGAACAGAAAGAAAATGCTCACATCACTTTAATGTTTATGCCATGATGCAAATTATGCCTGTTAACTTGTAGGACTATAAATTTAACTGAGAGGAGGTGTAGTAATAGATATTTGGGACTACATTTCCCATAATGACTTGTATTGAAGGGATGTGGAAAAAACTTCTGTGTGATGAAACAAAGTGTTAACAAGAACTCGCGGTGTCTCGTGGAATTATTAAAAACAAGTGACCCAAGTGGCGTCTGTCCCATTGTGCTTTTTTTTTTATCATTTCATTGTTTATTCAAAAGGGGGCTGCGCACATTGCTGAACATTTACATGTAAATCAGCCAGACTATAGCTGCTGACTAATTTCCATCTGCTGGTGCATGTTTTTATTAAGTAATTGGGCTAAAATTAACCCAAACTAGGTTATGTTTGACCGAGTTGTTTTTTTAGTGTGTAGACCGAGTCACAATTAATGACACAATTTTCTGTTCTTGACATTGTTTCATCACTATATGATTTTATAAAGTAGGATACTGTATAAGATTGCAATTTTTTTCTTTTTTTTGTTGGGGGGGGGGCTTTGCCATCTTTATCATCTTGTTCTTGTTCCACTAAAGTGACGGCAATGTGACAAAGAGGCCGACGCCAGCGGCCAGTGGAGCCGTCAATTAGAGGACATTATTCACTGGGCTGCTCATCATGGAGCCCTCCGAGCGCTCTGGCAAAGTGGAGCGCTTGTGTAACAGTCCTTGGTCCAAATCAAAAAGGAGGAAGAAAGAAAGCTAGGGAAGGAGGAGGTCAAGGAGGGCGCAGCAGTTTTGAAGGCATGACCTCAGCAAGAGGAAGCAGCCACTTTGAGAGCTCGCTCATTTGCCTGGCCAATCAGGCATAGCTGCCAAGAGAGATTATGGGGGGAAATTGTCATGACAAGACCCAAAATGGCCTATTTTACACTAACAAGCTCAGTCTATAAATGTTTTAATCAGGAAACTGAAATTATTTATCATTTTCTTTTTTATCTATTAATTTTGCACAAATAAGTAACGGCAACTTTTAATGCAGAAAATGGCCACGCCCCCCTCCGTTCTCTCCATGTGTCGTCGAGAGGCATTGAAGGGATGGATTACAAACTCTCCATTGGAAAATATTGTACTTTCATTGCCAAAAACCGTGATCATTTGGCACCAGAATTCATGTGGACCTCCCTACCTATGACCACTTCAACATGACAAAAGGATTAAACCCCTCTGTGGCTGATTTGTATGAGAATGAGGAAATGCCACAGCAGAGGTGCATAGATGTTTGCTGTTAAGACGCTGCACACAGCTGAAAATGGCCTCATGAATGACCTCCAATTAAATGTTAGACTAGCCCCCACTCTGTCCACTTTTAAAACTTGTTTGAAGTCATTATCATTCTATAGCTTTCGACTCAACATAAGACTGTCGCTGTTCTGCTGTTATTGTATATGTGTTTATGAGTTTTAGTTTGTGTTCTAATTTCCTGCTAATTTATATTACAACATATGGAACAAGCATTGATACAGCTCTAAGCTGTATGTGAAATGCGCTATGTAAATAAAGTTGTATTGTATGGCCTCACAGTGCAGAGGTCGTGTGTTCGATTAATGTGTGGAGTTGGCATGCTCTCCCTGTGGCTGCATGGGTTTTTGCAAGGTACTCCGGTTTCCTCCTACGTTAGAAAAACATGCCTGGTAGGGGGGTGATTGAACACTTTAAATTGCCCCTAGGTGTCAGTGTGAGCTTAGATGGTTGTTCGTCTATGTGTGACTTACGATTGGCTGGCAACCAGTTCAGGGTGAACCCCGCCTACTGCCCGAAGACAGCTGGGATGAGCTCCATGCCCGTGATTCACGTGCTGATAAGTGGATTCGATATTGGATGGATGGATGTACTTTTTAAAAATGATTTTGTGGGGCGGTTGGGTAGTGCACAATATGCTCTTGTGATGCAGCCCAAACCTTTGTCCTTCAAGTCAAAAATGTTATGGTGTGAATTCATCCCATTAATTATTATTCCACGAACAAAAGATTGGTCAGAAAATCATCTTTAGACTATCAGGGCACATTTTGAAAAGAAAATGTTTGACTTGACTTCTAGTTCAATATTTTTTTTCTCCTTGCATAACTTTTGCCTTTATACTTTAGGTTGCTTTCAACCATTACTTTTATAATTTTACTTAAGTAAGAAGCTGGCATTGATATTTCTTCTTCTACTAAAATCATTTTAAATCCCATTTTGAAACTTCTGAGTAGTGAACTTCAATACCTCTTGTGTGACGTGACACGTGTGGAGGTGACCCGAGCGTGTCTGCGAGGATGCGCAACGACAAGGCGCTCCATCATTCTCGATGAGCGTTGCGGCGTACTTTTCAGCCCCGAGGCGGCCGTCCGGACTTCTGCTTACTCCCCTCGATGAGGGTAGTAAGGCAACGACGAATGCGAAAGGAATGGAAGCACGTGACGGCTCAGCAAAGGATCTCTGAGGGCTTGTCAACACTGGGCTGGTCCTGCTTCTAGATGCATCTTCCTCAAACTGTTCTTCAACAGCTTGTTCGTTTTGACATGCAAACAAGGCTGATGTCCAGACTTGCAATCACTTGCGGGTTGCTATATTTGCGCTTACCCCACTTCACATCACATCACAATCATGCAGCCTCAAAAAAATATATAGACTGAATTGAGTTGGACATTATAAAACATTTTTTTACTTCACCTCACCTTCTTTGCATACTAGATTGCATGTGCTCGTGGTCAACAACGAGGCGCTCCAAAGTGGCCACAACTGCGTGGAGCCCTTGTTCACACACGGGCTGTCACGGTGGTTATTTCTTTCCTTTGCGCCTCTGCTTTCTCTCTGTAACATGCACTCACGCAGCGGCTGACAACGAGGTGCTCTAAAGTGCCCACCCTAGCCCAAAGCCCGGGTCAATATGCTGGTTTTTAAGTCAAACTTTTGAAACACATTTTACTTGCTCATCAACCTTTTTCCAGTTGATGTCCGCATACTCACAGGCAACAACAAGGTGCTCTAAAGCGGCCACGCCAGCCCGAAGCCTCTGTCCACACTCTGGCTTTCAAGTAGGCCTTTTCCAAATGATTTTCTACATCCATCTGTGACATGCGTGCACTCAAGGTTGACATCGAGGCACTCTGAAGCGGCCAAGCACGCCAAATACCATACGTATTCAAACAGTTGATATACCTGACGAACTAGTTGACTGATTGGCTTGAAACATTGACAGCATGACGAATGACGTACCAAGCCCGCTGATGGATGACGAATAACAGACTGGCTGCCAAAATTTTGCAAAATGCCCACTTCTTTTAATTTTTTAACCCTGATGTTGTGTCTTCACTCCACCATTTTGTATGAGATACGACTTGGGTTCATACTTCTGAAGCCAGTTACAGAGTCAAGACGTCAAGAAGCATCATGATTTTCTATTGAAGACTTTTCTAAACTAGATGGTCTCGAGGTAGCACAATCCTTTCACATTATTGTTAATATAACATCTTGGCTGTCCCATGTAAAGATGGCGCATACACTTTACTTCTTACATCTTTGCCAAGTCCTTGGGTGAGACACAAAAGCACGGAGGGTGGTTGAAAGAGGAAGAAGACGGCCACGCAACCCTGACTGCATCCTTTTCACGCCCCCCGCCCGCTGCCAACGGGGCGCGCTCCTGCTCACCATCTTTATGCAACGTGTGTTAATCAAACACCTACTCGTCATTAAGTGGCCGCCTGCTTGTTTGACATCAAGGCTGCAGCTTATCCGCTCATGTGCTGGCTTTGATTTTTCACCACCACTCCTTATCCCCTTTGAATTTGTTTTAAAGTCAGTCCATGAGGCCCATTTCACTTGACAACATGAAGTTAGGGAGGCACATCTATCGTGATTAGACCCACAAAAAGTCTAAAGAAGACATGCAGGAAAAGATGCAAAAAGTTTTCAATTTTTTGGGGGTTTAAAGCAGACAGTTTAGGCCAAAATTGGCTTGGTAGCAATAACTGGGCTCCTGACACGCTGCTGCAATTGCTTTCACACTTGCATCGAGTACATTCCCGAATGGCCCTCTACAACAAGCATGAATAAGGTCCAAATCAAAGAACGGCGCATCAGATGCTTGATTCAACATGCCGTCAGTTGTAATTTCATCTTCACATCTTCAGTCTGGCAACAAAAGAGCCAACAGGGAGAAAGAGCCAGAACGCCTTAGCGGCTACAAGTGATAAGCAAAACCTTGTCAAATGTGTTGCTGCTTCCTCTGCATGCTTTATAAACTTTAAGCATTTTTATTGCGGCTTACAAGTCTTTATTATATCTCCCGACGTGCTAAGTCCTATTTATCTTCGCACTCGAGTGCAAGTGCCATCTCAATAATCATTTCCAAGCGGCACTCCACGTTTAAACTGCGGCAGAGCATTAGAGGAGATTGTGAGGCAATATGGAGTGCGTGGTGTGGTGTGGAAGGAGGTGTTTAACTAGGCTGTTGCTCTTTGTTATGTGTCATGTAGAAAGTGCAGTGCAGAGGAGGAGCCAACAGACGGGAAAGGCCCCCCGGGGAGGTTTGTGTCAACCACATGCTCTGGCTGCTCCTCTTTGTTATGCTGATGGGCTCTCAAGATGCTTTTGCCGTGCGTGTGCACATGCATGTGTTTGCATGCGCCTCACACGGTTCGCAACACATGAAACACAACAGTTACTTATTTCCCTTGGTGGTTATTCTACACACATCCGCCACAATGCTAGGTCCATCTGCAACAGCAAATGTGGAGCGCATCCCTCCCTCCGCTAGTCGTGAATTCTCAACACACGATTCGTGGTCTCTGTCTTCCCAGTGGTTGTCTCATCATACAAGGTATTTGGTCAAGGTCTGACCACCCTTGTGGAGTTAACACATATGTGCCTGATGGCAAGTCATCAAACCTCGATGCCGATAATGCACTCACTGGTGAAAATGCTTTATATTTGGCACTCATCGAATAAAATCTCAAGGAAGTCGTTTTGGGATGACCCCTGAAATGGTCAGAAATTACCTTGTGGTTCATCAGCCCATCCCGTTAATTTCAAAATGGCAGTCTTCCTGTATTTTCCAAGGCTTAGCTTCTTGGGACTTTTTCATGGGTCTACTCATAGAAAGCATCCATTATCTGAACCAATTTGCCTCATGAAGGTTGCGGGGGTGCCGCAGTCTATCCCAGCTGTCATTGGGCAGTAGGCACGGTACACCCTGGACGTATTGCCAGCCAATCGCAGGGCACTCATAGACAAAGAACTATTCGCGCTCACACTCACACCAAGGGGCAATTTCGAGTGTCAGAATAACCTGCCACGCATGTTTTTGGAATGTGGGAGGAAACCGGAGAAAACCCACCCAGGGCCGGGGAGAACATACTCCACATAGGAAGTCCGGAGCCGGAATTGATCCCACGACCTCTGCGCTGTGAGGCCATCCTGCTAACCAGTCGGCCACCATGATGCCAATCTTAGAAAGCATGCCAATCAAATTTCATGTTGCCTGTTAACTGAATTTTGGGAGGTGAATTTTATAAGTCTCTTTGAATTTGTCTTCAAAGGACTCCTGTAAATTAAAATGTTTCAAACCAATATGGCAGACTTCCCGTGTCTTTTTGAGCATGGCTTCCTGGATGTTATTTGGGGGTCTACTCGTGATAATTTGGTGTGCAAAGTTAATTTTAACCACACAAACTGGCTTCAGGGACTGTTACCAAACCTATTTTTGCAGCAAATGTCCACTTCAAACCAAAATGGCAAACTTACTGAATTTACAGGCCAGTTTTTCTGAGATTCTTTTGCACGTCTACTCAATGATATATATGCATGCCGACCAAATATTATGTTGCTGAATCGTAATGGGCTCTGGAAGGCTGAAAAAAAAAAAAAACATCTTTGACAATTAGAGTTTTGTGTTTTATGGCGTTTTATGAAATTCTGCCACCATTTTCTGCCCAAATGCAATGGGGAAATTTAAAAACTTTCTAAATTTTGAATGCTGTATACTAAGGGGTTCAAATTTCAATGCAATAAAATGAAATTGTTTTTAGAAATTCATATGTAAGACCCTTGAAAATGGGCAACAATTACACTAAAATTGAGCCCCAAAAGCCTATTTCACTTAGACACATGACATTTAGTGTCATGATTTGTATTTGTTATTTTTGGTTTAGTATTTGCTTTCATGTTTTAGCCTTGTTCCTGTGTCTTGTCTTGTCTCGTCTTGTCTATTGTGTCCACCTGTGTTTGTTTACCCAAGCCCTTGTGTTAACCTCCTTCCAACCCTCCGTGTCTTGTCCAGGTGCTCCTCGTCTCGTCAATTTGTGTGTATTTAGTTCCCTGGTTGCTTTCTGTTCTTGTTGGTTCATTGTCATTTTCACTGTCATTGTCCCTGTCGCTTGTCCCTGTTGCCTGTTCCTGTTGCCTGTTCCTGTCGCCTGTCCCTGTCGTTCGTTTCCTGTCGTTGTCCAGTTTTTCCAAGCCCCTCGTTTGCCTTTTGTTTTCTGTTATTAAATGCCCTTTAAGTTACCCCTGCCTGGCTTCCCTGTGTTTGGGTCCTCACCTACCTCAACCCGGACCGTGACAGAATGAACCAACCACTACTGGACTCAGCAGGAAGCTCACGGCGACGAGTTCGCCGTCGCCGCTCAAGCTGGTACCCCCCTCAGCCTGCCGACCAACCCCTTCGTGTGAGTTCTATATGTTCCGCCAAGCCAGTTCCCCACTCTTCTTCGTCTCGTGTTAACATCTTTGATTACGACACCATTTTGTCCCCCCATGTTTTTGTTAATTCAGATTTAGATGATGACCCCTATTTTCATTTGTCTGATTCCGAGTTTGACCCAGATTTTGATTTTTCTCATGAGTTTTCTTCTCCCAGTCAGTTTTTGTTACGGTTTTCTTTTGAGTCCACCCCTGAATCCCACCCATCAGACCTTTACTCGGGCACCCGGTTGGCCATCTATCCCGGACCTCCGCGGGGTGGTCAACGACGGCGCCCAAGTAAAGGGTCTGCCACCTTTCGTCATAACACCCGCTATTTACACCCATGCCACATTCTTCACAGCCACTTCGTTCACCTCGTCCACAGTCTGTTTCTGCACCTCCTTCCGCTCGTCCCACGTTTTGTAGCGCACGTTCACCAGCCCCTGTTGTCTCGGTCCCTTGTGTCCCTCGCGTCTCCCGTTCCCCTGAATCCCTATGGCGGTTGGCTGATAGGGATCAGGTCCCCGACGCGGCTCCTCGCCAGCTGCAGCCTCCCGTCTCGGCTCCTCGCCAGCTGCAGCCTCCCGTCCCGGCTCCTCGCCAGCTGCAGCCTCCCGTCCCGGCTCCTCGCCAGCTGCCGAGCCCCGTCCCGGCTCCTCGCCAGCTGCCGAGCCACGTCCCGGCTCCTCGCCAGCTGCCGAGCCCCGTCCCGGCTCCTCGCCAGCTGCCGAGCCCCGTCCCGGCTCCTCGCCAGCTGCAGCGTCCCGTCCCTGCTCCTCGCCAGCTGCAGCGTCCCGTCTCGGCGGCGCCCGACCCGCAGCCGCCTCTCGTCCCGGCGCCACATGTCCCTGTTCCGGCGGCGCCCGACCCGCAACCGCCTCTCGTCCCGGCGCCACAAGTCCCTGTTCCGGCGGCGCCCGACCCGCAGCCGCCTCTCGTCCCGGCGCCACAAGTCCCGGTTCCGGCGGCGCCCGACCCGCATCCGCCTCTCGTCTCGGCGCCACAAGTCCCTGTTCCGGCGGAGCACGTCCTGCGTCCGTCCACAGTCCTTGTCCCGGCGGAGCACGTCTGCGTCCGTCCCGAGTCGTTGTCCCGGCGGAGAACGTCCTGCGTCCGTCCCGAGTCCTTGTCCCGGCGGAGCACGTCCTGCGTCCGTCCCGAGTCCTTGTCCCGGCGGAGCACGTCCTGCGTCCGTCCCGAGTCCTTGTCCCGGCGGAGCACGTCCTGCGTCCGTCCCGAGTGCTTGTCGCGGCGGAGCACATCCTGCGTCCGTCCCGAGTCTTTGTCCCGGCGGAGCACGTCCTGCGTCCGTCCCAAGTCCTTGTCCCGGCGGAGCACGTCCTGCGTCCGTCCCGAGTCCTTGTCCCGGCGGAGCACGTCTTGCGTCCGTCCCGAGTCCTTGTCCCGGCGGAGCACATCCTGCGTCCGCCTCGAGTCCCTGTTCCGGCGGAGCACGTCCTGCGTCCGTCCCGAGTCCTTGTCCCGGCGGAGCACGTCCTGCGTCCGTCCCAAGTCCCTGTTCCGGCGGAGCACGTCCTGCGTCCGTCCCAAGTCCCTGTTCCGGCCGAGCACGTCCTGCGTCCGCCCCAAGTTCCTGTTCCGGCCGAGCACGTCCGGAGTCCGTCCCAAGTGCGTCCGTCCAGGTCCCGGCCTCGGTCGCGCCCGGTCCGCCGCCGCTCCAAGTCCCGGCCTCTGCTGCGCCCGGGCCGCCGCCGCTCCAAGTCCCTGTCCCGGCTGCGCCTGGCCCACCGCCGCTCCAAGTACCTGTCCCGGCTGCGCCCGGCCCGCCGCCGCTCCAAGTCCCTGTCCCGGCTGCGCCCGGCCCGCCGCCGCTCCAAGTCCCGGCCTCTGCGGCGCTCGACGAACCGCCGCCGCATCTCGTGTCTGCCTCGGCGGCGCCAGACGACCCGCCGCCGCCTCTCGTCTCTGCCTCGGCGGCGCCCGACGACCCGCCGCCGCCTCTCGTCTCTGCCTCGGCGGCGCCCGACGACCCGCCGCCGCCTCTCGTCTCTGCCTCGGCGGCGCCCGACGACCCGCCGCCGCCTCTCGTCTCTGCCTCGGTGGCGCACTCCATTCGGCTGCCTTGGCCTCCCGGACGCCCGCCTGAATGGCCACGGCTAGACTCGCTGGTCTGGCCTCCCGGACGCCCGCCTGAATGGCCACGGCTAGACTCGCTGGTCTGGCCTCCCGGACGCCCGCCTGAATGGCCACGGCTAGACTCGCTGGTCTGGCCTCCCGGACGCCCGCCTGACCAGCCTTGATTGCGGGCTGTGGTCCTGCCTCCTGGCCCCCTTCCGCCCACCCTGATTTTGGACAATTTTCTTTTGTTTGTGTTTGGGACGTCTGGGATCCGTCCCTTAAGGGGGGGTACTGTCATGATTTGTATTTGTTATATTTGGTTTAGTATTTGGTTTTATGTTTTGGCCTTGTTCCTGTGTCTTGTCTTGTCTCGTCTTGTCTATTGTGTCCACCTGTGTTCGTTTACCCAAGCCCTTGTGTTAACCAATCCGGTCCTTCCAACCCTCCGTGTCTTGTCCAGGTGCTCCTCGTTGTCTCGTCAATTTGTGTGTATTTAGTTCCCTGGTTGCTTTCAGTTCTTGTTGGTTCATTGTCATTTTCACTGTCATTGTCCCAGTCGCTTGTCCCTGTCACTTGTCCCTGTTGCTTGTCCCTGTCGCTTGTCCCTGTCGCCTGTCCCTGTCGCCTGTCCCTGTCGTTGGTTTCCTGTCGTTGTCCAGTTTTTCCAAGTCCCTCGTTTGCCTTTTGTTTTCTGTTATTAAATGCTCTTTAAGTTACCCCTGCCTGGCTTCCCTGCGTTTGGGTCCTCACCTACCTCAACCCGGACCGTGAAATTTAGAAGGCATATCAATCGTGAGAAAAAGTCTCACAAGGCTATACCGCAAAAGACATGGGAAGCTTGCCATCTTTCTTTAAAGGGGTAATTTTTATCCCATTAATTGACTTTGAAACGCCCCCAGGATTTTGGAGTGGTAAAGTAAGCCCCTGAAGCCACTTTGATTTAGCAACATAAAATTTGGCATGCATGTCCACCATGACCTAGACCCACTAAACCATTTTAAAAAGATATGGTTAAAAAACACACAATAATTCGACCATCTTGGTTCGAAGTGCACATTTTATCCAAATATGGCTTGGTAGCACCTTAAAGTCCACAAAGCCAGTGTCATTTAAGAAGATGAATTTTAGTCAGCATGTCCCACAATGGGAGGCCAACATCAACTCCATCCTGGAATAAAAGGCAACCTGTATCATCTGCACGACCGTCCAAGTATTGTTAGTGCCGCACTACTGATCACTTTATCTCTGTTCTTATGACTCTCCAAATTGTTGCACAGCTGTCATTAGGTGGTACTACTACACAATGGTGACCAAAACTAAAAACTCAAGAAGCAAGGTCTAAAAACAAACAAACAGGAAGTCTGTCGTTGTTGTTTAGGTTATTTTCAAGTAATCTACCATGATAAACTCCTTCAAGAGATTCTTTTTGATTTCTGCCCTAAAAAAAGAATAACTTTATACCACACAGCTGGACCATGTTGTGTTTTCACCACTGCATGTGGGCGGAGACTGGCGGCAAAGTTTTATGACCGGCCATAGAAAGCGAGGCTCCTTTTTTGCTGCTTCATTATTCCTGAGTGCCTTGGAAGAACACAAAGAAGAAGCTGGAGGGACAAGTGAAGTGATGATGTGAGCGGGCAGGGGGGGTTGATTGTCAGAGAAAGGGAGGATAAAAGGAGGGACCCCCTCCTTCCCACTCGCCTCGCATCCCTCCCTCCTTTGACGTCACTGGCTGAGACATACAAAACAACGCTCTTGCCGCTGATCTCCTCAGTCCGCTTTCACTCATGCACGCTTGCTCCCATCAGACCAAAACTACGCCGGCTTGGCCACTCGCCCTCCCTTCCCTCCCACGCACACAAACGCCATTCGGGACCAATTGGAATTAGCCAGCTCGATCCAAACTCCGCAGATGTGACGGAAGGGTGCAATCTCAGGCCTCTCTCCATTTGGCAGCAGCACTCCTCATCGAGGAGAACAATACATCCACTTGGGAGAGGCGAGAGGGAGGGTGGCCTCCGGTCCCAGGCTGACACACGCTGACCCGGGAGCAGGAGAGACGCTCCGCTCCACACAGCCCCACACCTGCCCGGGCTTCAGTCCTTGGACAGCTCCTGGCTGCCTTCCAATGCACGCTGGAGCATCCTCCTCGTGATGATGGAAACGGCGAGTTCGGTCCAGGAGAGCGCCGCCATGCTGCATCAGAAGCAGCTTTTTGAGAAGTTCTGGAAGGGGACCTCCAAGGCGGTGTCCATGCCGAGGCCGGAGAGCGCAATCGTGGCCAGCATCACCGCCCGTACTAGGTTGAGCCGGTGAGTACACGGCGTTGCAACTTTGACAGCTCTTGATGGGCTTCAGTGTTGATGAAAACGTGTAACATAGAAGAATCTGAATCGTCTTTGCTGTTACCACAGTTGGCTGCTTTCATGAAACACTCAAAATCAATGTCAATGTCCATGAAAAAAAATGCACCTGAGGTTTATTGAAGACTCAATGTTGCCAGCATTGACCAAAATTGGAATGATTGTTTCACTGTTGACGTTTAATTGAAGTTGATGAAAATCCGGACCTTTGGTTTGTTGAAGACTCTAAAATGATGTCATGTTTTGCAAAAAATGTGTTTTTTAAGATGCGTAATCATGTTCAACAATTACGAAATCATGTACCTGAGTTTTATTGAAGGCTAACTGTTTGCAAAAATATGCACGATCGAGTTATTGAAGGATCTCAATCTCCATTGATGTTTATGAAAACACATATTTGTTCATGAAGGACTCTAAATTGCGGTACATGTATATGAAAACATACAGGTTGGATTCGTTAATGAGCCCTAATAGTGTTAGATATTTACAAAAACCTATGTCTGAGATTTACTAAAGTCTAAATGTCAGTGTGGGCGGCACAGTGGACGGCTAGTTAGCACAATGGCCTCACAGTGTAGAGGTCGTGGGATTGATTCCGGCTCCGGCCTTCCTGTGTCGAGTTTGCGTGTTCTTCCCCGTGCCTGCTTGGATTTCCTCCGGGTACTCCGGTTTCCTCCCATATCACAAAAACATGCTTGGCAGGTTGATTGGACACTCTAAATTGCCCCTAGGTATGAGTGTGAGCGCGAATGGTTGTTCGTCTATGTGTGCCCTGAGATTGTATGAAAAGACAAACAAATACATTTTTACAAAAACACGTACTGTCCGTTAAGTTGCTTGAAGATTCTTAACAGTGTTTTATGTTGACAAAAACTACTAACTGAGCTTGATTGGAGACTCAATTTCATCAGTGTTCAGGAAAACACGTACAGGTTTGAAGGATGGTGAGCTGTATTAAAAATAAAAAAGAACATTTCTCATCATTCAATTTAATTATAGTCTAAAATCCGTGTCAATATTTACTAAAACATGTACATTAATTAAACTGAGGACTCGACAATGATTTCAAAAACATACTTTAAGTCCTTTGAAGACCCAAAATCAATTTGGAAAACATACGTTGGGTTCGTTGAAGACTTCGCATAGTGGTCAGTTTACCTTAGATCCATAGAAGACTCTGAATTGACCCCAATGTTAACGGAAATAAACATCTCTATGTTGCTGAAAACGTGTACGTTAGTTTCGCAGGTTGTTAGAGACCTACGTTGCGTCCAAATTTCCAAGCTGCATCCTGCAAGTTGAACTTCCGGCGTGACTATACTGCACGTGGTATCCAAATTCACGCTAACACGTGCAGCCTTAGAATCCAGCCTTTAAATCTGGCCTTCGTTTCCATGGAGATGGCCCCTGAGCGAAGGCTGAGATTTTTAATTTATTTGTATTTAAATCTGATTTAGGAACGCGGAACATATAGACAAAACAGTCAGGAGGTGACAAACATAGAGGCAAAGAAATAAAGCACTCAAATACAAAGTTTTGTGTGCTTTGAAATTTGCAGATAAAACAATCTATATCTATCTATCTAATATATCCTATTTTTATTCAACATATAAACATTAGGTTTCTGATTAATGGACATTTATGAATATGCCATTTATCCAAGAGTATGATATAATTTTTTTTGTGTTATTTTGCATCGGTTACACAACAGTGTTGAGGGTAACGTGTCACAAAAGTAACAGTAATATTTTACATTTTGGCAGGAACAACATAAAATAATGAGTTACTCTTAATATTTTTGCAATGCTATTACAGTTAATGAATCTCGTAACCCATTACAAATTTGGGACCACAAACAAATTTAATCACATAATTTAAACTGGAGAGCTATTGAAACCTAACAAACAATGTAAGCTAATTACATACCCAATTACTACAATTAGAATTTCTTGACTCGCTGGACACACTATTCTGATTGTTTGTGAGCAATCAAAATGCAAGTCGTCTGCCTCGAAGACGATGACGTCCAATGGGCAATGACATCATGCTTCAGCAACTCCAATCAAACAAACTACAATATCATCAATCCATTATGTGAGCCGCTTATCCTCACAAGGGTTGTGACGTTCAATTCATTAGAGTCAGATGTTCTAGTTTATTATTTTAATTTTTTTACTGGATATTAGATCAGTTCCATATCCTCGTTACAATTTTATCAGCATGGTGGCATATCTTGCATTTTCCTTTAAAAGTGTCTGAATCATCATTAATGAAATTAATGCCCAATTAAAAATAACTTACGCTTGAGTAACTAGTTACTTAACAGAATAAGAAACTGATTACTTTTACATGCAAGTAACCAGTAATATATTTCATTTTTGAAATAACTTTCCCAACACTGCTTTTGAGTTACTTTGAATGACACACCTTTCACTTTATTGTTGAAAAAAAAATATTTAGCGTGAAGGCTGCCCCATGGCAATTCATAATTCCCACATTGCTGAGGGCTTGCGCAGTCTGCCGGAAATGAAAAAGAAGAAGCTCTTCTTCTACGCATGTGTTCTGTGCTTACAGTGGAGCATTCTGCTTTGAAGGTTCAGGCAGAAGCACTAGAGTTATTTTTGCCATGAAAAGCTCTGATTGGTCAATCGTCGTAGCCAGGAATAATTGGCCTGCCGTGAATCGGCTATTTTAACATGATTACAGAAGAATTGTTTATTTTAGCTGTGATGATGTGTAGTCTGGCGGGAATCAGTTCTTTTACCGTGAGACATGCACTGTGCGTGGTTCCCGCCTTGCTTCACATTCTTCTGTCTCTTCACAAAGTTTTCGATATACTGTGACTGAAAATTACCTGCATTACCAACCGAACCCTAACAATTGCTCGCGGAGCAGGTGATCTCTGAACAGACTTTTGCCAGAGCAAGAGCCCCTGTTCAGTTTGTTGATGAACCTCTTTCCTGAACCAGGAATGACGGCATGAATGATGCTGAGCTTGAGGTCCTGGTCTTTCTCTTCTGGGTGGCAAGTGGGGCATCATACCGAGTAGTGTCACAAGGCTTTGGGTTGATGCCAAAGGTTCACCGTCCACTACATCGTTCCGTCCACTGGGTCACTTGGGAAACAGTGGGTCTTTGCTGCCAAGACATCCACTTCCCCAACACTGCAAGAGAGCTTCAGGCAATGACCCGAGATTTTACAGGGCAGGCAAGGCACCAGCCTTTTCAAGTGCTGCCGTGGTACTTGATGGCTGCTTTCTAGAATAGTCCTGGAGTATATAAAAATGTGTTAATTTGAAGGCAGCTCTTAAGCCGGTCCAAATTCGCAATGGGTTATGCAGTCCACGGAGGCGACATGAGGAGGAGACTTTGAACGCAGCTATATACTAATTTTACACTGAAGATTGCGTCGGCCCACGACGTGTTGTTTTGATTTCCAACACGCCGCCAGTGCAACTCTCGCTCGGGTGACCTATGAATGCCGCCCATGCCCTCCATCCGCTTCATCTTAACGCCAAATTAGACGTGTTAATTAGAATTAGCACAGCCAATTGCTTCCAGACGCTCAATCGCACAATGTACATTCAAAGGGACACTTGATCCAGATGAATATTGGCACTTATATAATACGTATGCATGTAAAAATAACATCAGTACTAAAATTCACCCCCCTAAAAGTCTCTGTCGTGATTTAAGGGCTTTTTTGGGATGAGATTTATGACAAATTGGCACCGTCGCTTTTGGGGCCCAGCTTATTTTTTCCATCTCAGCTTTCTAACGTCAGGGTGGCAAGCATTGTAATATTGCTTAGTTTGTCAGTTCTGATGTATGAAACGGCGACCAATTCCCACTAAAATTCATATTTTTTTACTTTACTACTCTTGTCCACTTCAATCTGAGAAAGTATACATCCAATATTTTGGATCAAACATGAGCTCATATGAGCAAAAACCATGATCACCTCTACAAAATAAAACCACTGTGCCAGTCACTTCTTCATTACAAAGGCTGAAGTAGGCAAAAGCATGAAAGCGCACACAAAACTGGACATTCAGCCAGACATGAGCATTTCGTCCCAGGGACGCTACGCCAGTCTGTCCTGGATGGACGCCCATCTTACTGACAAAAAAACGCCCAATCAATCAATCAATCTTGCAAGCATCACTGAAAACAATGTTCGGTACCCAGGCATATATGTCAATGTTTGCATGCGCGAGTCCTCCACGTTATTCAAAGTGTGGCATTGTGTAACGTACCAAAACATGTATGTAAAAAATTTACGTATTTATAAATAACGAGGGCCAAGGACACTGAGTTGGAGTGGCATGTCATGACAAAAAACTAAATAAAACACACACGTCGCTGAATATGTCAGAAAACTGTATCTCTACTTATGACCATATCAATCTCTATAAGCTTTTCAGCGTCCGGGTGTGACGTCGATTACGTTCGTGTCCGCCACCGCTTGCAGCCATCAACGTTGTGGTGCTAGCCGGCGTTCATTTCAGATGAACGCGTAATAACGGTTGAATGTAAATGTAATTTATAACGACCTACAATTAACCTTACGAAAAGCCTCTCTGAACGCACTGTGTTGCGAATCTTGGTGACTTGACACAAATGTCAGAAACTGCACATAAGATCATTTTCATTTCCTCACTCTCTTTTAAGTTAGCCATAGAAAAGCTCATTGTTTTGTTATGTTTTCAGAGGTTCAAGTGAGCCCAAATAGAGACGTCCACATTCATTTTGGAACAAGTTGGTCGTGTTATTTTGACATTATTAGGGACATATTTACAATGACTACGAATAATATCGATGATTACAAAAAATACATAAAATGAGCTTGTTGAAAAATTGACTACGTTGGCTAGATGATCCCTTTAATGGTGCCGCTCGTTGCACACCTACTCATTGAAATACTTTGCTTTTGTGCTATTGATCACAGCTCTCATATTAGATCTTCTGGTGTAGACCAATAAGTGGCTAGCTGTGCATTTGATACCTGGGCTTTCAGTGGCACCTTGGCCAACTTCATCCACCTCTTATTACGTTCAGTGGCGTGGACGTTTTCAATCGGCCACTGAAATCCAACCGTTTCCTGCCCCTGACAAAATGTATTTGTCAAGTAAGTTTTTCAATGGGTCCTGTGGTGGGGCGCCCAGTTTGTCTGTGAAATTCTGGTATGCACACAACTCTAATGACAAACATTTCAATTAGTGTCGGTGTTTCATTGCTTTGGATGTGAGCTCAGCACAGGTTTTGAGTAGAAGAAAAATATAGGTGGTGATGCTTGCACGTGGTAGGAAGCCAAACACCTCTCACTCAAACATCCTAAGTGTAATATAAACAATGTTGTGTGATGAGAAGAGGGAGAAAGTAGCAAGTATGTGTTGAGATGGAGAGAAAAGATGCCGCAGTTCATGGATTGAATCAGGAAGGTGACGTAAAAAACATTCAACTCTAGCCAGACGGTGAGTCAGAGTGGCTCACGCTGCTTGCCTTGGTTACATTTGAGTTAATCAAGTATTAGTATGCTGTCCAAAAAAACTTTCTCTCATTTCTGCTGTTTTATTGTTTGAGGTGTCACAAAAGCAAAAGATAAAATGTAAAAGTCAGTCGTTTGTTTTCACGCACTGGAGAGTGATAAAGCATTGTCTGTATTATTGTTGTATTGCACTGGAGAGGGGAGCTCTCTAATCTCGTTGCACTCTTGAGTACAATGACAATAAAGGGATTTCTAATTCTAATTCTAATTCTACTGACTTCAGGTTGTTGAGCATCATAAGCATCATCACCCGCTTGAAGCATTTGAACAACCTCAAATTGGTTTGGATAAAACCTTCTCACTGTGCCATGCATTCGCTGAATCAAGATTTTGTTTCCGATGAGTCCCACTGCAGGCCCCTGTATGGTCTTTGCCAGGCTCTGTGCCAATGTATGTTCAAGGAGATCGGCCCTTTCAACAATGGTACTAGTAGCAGGTTTTCCGCCTCGTTATTTGTCCAGATCAAGTTTAGAGGAATTCGCCATATTAATTCTAATGTGCGTCAGAGCACTGTTACGGCTGTAAAGCTTAAACAGAGGCCAGAAAAAAATCTTGCCGGCCGGCAATTATCCAACAAGGCTCCTGCGTATCCTCTTGGACTTTGAAGAGTCAAAACCTTTCATGCCCTTTCAACCTGGAAAAGTACTCAGACACACTACTGAATAGATCGGATGGTAAATGACAGAGGTTATTTTCCAACCAGATGGCGCCTCAGTAGCTTGTAACGTATTGACAGCGGAAACTCTTATGCCATCTGACCTGCCCACCAGAAAGGAGTAATTGGGGACAGTGCATAGGGCTGGGCGATAAACCGAAAATTTACCGTTACCGAAATTTATTAGAATGACCGACATCATTTTGCCCATGTCGGTAAATTCGGTGTCTAAAAAAAAAAAAGAAAAAGAAGTCTTTTCTGTCTGCGGCGATGCTCATGCCCCTTTAAGACGCCTCAAGCGCGTGTAGTCACGTGACTCCTCCCTTCTGAACAAGAATGTAAACAAGACGCGTTCGTAGCTGGCGATTCAAATCCTGAAGCGGCTGACACGGCTGCGGACGAAGTAACGTTAGTTGAAATTGTTCCTGTCGCGCTTGTCCCGAAAATAAAGTGGACATCTGTCGTTTGGAAATGTTTTGGTTCCATAAAGACGATGTTTAAGCAAAAAAACATGAACTACAAAGTGCGTCGTAAGCACCAGAAACAGCGCGTCCAACCTTTTCTTTTTCACCACCCACAACACAACCATGCTTTGACTTGGAGCTTGTGCTAAAAGTTCAAAGTGAGGAGCAAGTTTGGACAAGTGACAACAGCCCATAACGGAGGCGACACCATACGAGAGAACGTCTCAGAGGTGGACGCGATAGCCGAGCACATAGCTAAAGATAGAGCTCCTCTTGTTACAATGGAGCGGGCAGGATTCAAACGCCTCATGAAAGTAGCCGACAAGAGGTACGAAAATATTTGCCGCAAACAGCACTTCCGATATGGACAACATCGGGACGGGAGCGGAGACATGTCAAGCATTTTGCATCCACATCCGACTTGTGGTCTTGTCGCAATATGGATCCCTGTTTGCGGCTGAATGTGCATTACATAGACGGCAAGTGGCGATTGCGCACCAGGGTAATCGAGACGGCACATTTTCCTGATGAAGCACATGCGTTTATTTGGCATTGGCATTCCATTGACATTTTTTTCCCATTCTATTTAGCATTTTGTTTACAGGCGACTAGCGCCTTTGCACATGGCATTATTTAGATTGTTTACACGATACCTTTACACAAATCTAGGCCTTTGCAAATGGAATTACAGCATCTCGGCACAATATATTTACATAAAAAGATTTTGTGAGAGGTACCCTTTTTCTCCTGTTCTTTGTGACATTGTTCAAGTCACGCAAAGCAAGCTAGTTTGAATGTTTATTCAAATGATTTTTGTACTTCTATTTTTCATTGAAAGTAATGCGTACCAGTTGGTCAATAAAAAAAGCAGTTAATATGCATTTCCTGCATTTATTTTGATTTTGGTCCTCAGGGGGAATTTATCGCGCATTTATCGTTATCGAGGTAAAACTGCCTAATTTATCGCGATATTGATTTTAGGTCATATCGCCCAGCCCTAACAGTGCAACAGGTCCATTTAGCAAGAAAGGCTTCTCAAGCGGGATCTTTTCCTGGCAAACTATGCAGCCAAAGGACTGATGAAAACAGCAAACTCCTGGATCACACAAAGCCAGGGAACGTCTATTAGCAGGGCTGCATCTGAACTTGGCATCAACAAAAGTTTGAATTAGCAGATGTTTTGGAGTGTGATCAAGTTTTACCTGTGTGGAGCTTCAGTGGATGGCGGTGGCAGCAGGCCATCTGCTGTTTGTTAACAACGGATCCTGTTTAAACAAAACGTGTTAGAAGTCGCACCAGTAGATTCTGAGATCCGAGGCAGTAGTAGTTCTGTAGGTCAACCTTCTACCATTTTCATCAACTAAAGGTTTGGTTTTCATGAACTTAACATTGTGAAGTGTTTGTTAGATTAGGCCTCTAAAAAATAAATAAATAAATAATTTTCCTAAAACGAAATTGTCTGCTATAAATGAATCAGTCAAATATAAATAGGGCTCTTTGATATTGATTTATTGATTGATCGATTGATTGATTGCTGCCATCCATTAAATATTGATAACATAGTTACTGGTAGCATTGCAAGCATTAAAAGCAATAAAAGAACCAGGAAGAAGGTTTCTGCGGAAAGTGTTCGAAAAGTGCATTTGGTAAAAGTTACTCAACAAAGAAAGTCAGTAATCATCTCAGCATAAAGCAAAAATGCTCATTACCTTGGCACATTCAAAGATTTTCACAAGGGAAATCCCCAATTTACGGCTATCCGTGTAAAGTTGACCATTCCTCTTTCCTAATTTTGACTCATTTGAATAATTCAACATAATTAAATCGTGGAATGCAAAGGAGTTTCCATAAACTCTATCATCGCATCTGTTGCTGTTCTAGAGTTTATGACCTCAAAATACCTGAAGTCAGTAGGAGTAACGCTTTATCACTCTCCAGTGCCTCCACTTTGTGGAAACCAACCTCTGGTTGATCTCTTGCCGTTGGTTCAAGTAGCATAAAATTGAATATAATCACAGATAAATGCCAACTTGCTATAGCAACCCGACGAAATGCCGTGCCTACGGTGGCCATGTTGGCACGGGCGCCTTCCCCATCATAGGACATTGAAAATAAGTCTGAACTTATTTATTTCTCCACCCATTTTCATGATGTTTACTTTCTTGTCAACACCAAACCATTCTATCAATATATACCATTTGAAAAAAATATTTTGTAGCAGCATCCTTGGTGTTTGGCCTTTTCTTACTGTCAGCACACATGCATTTCGGTGATGATGCAGTGGTTGAAATGTTGCAGCATATCTACTCAGTTTTCGCCGGAACGAGGCACTCCTTCGGCGTGGCCCCCTTGCTGGACTTGACAGTGATGCTGATGGCAAGCAGGGAGCGTGCCGGCATCCACCGCGGGGGTAGGGTGAGGGGGCGTTGGGGCGTTGGGGGTAATGACGGGAAGGTCAGACAGAATGAAAATAACAAGGAAAAACAACAGAAATAAACACAGCCTTTTTTTCCTGTTGTTGTGTTGCAATGGCCTGGATTGGACTGTCATGATTAGGAGTCTCGGTGAGGAAGCATTATTCACGCTGTGTGGGTGTGTGCGTGTGTGTGCGTGGGGGTGTGCATGTGCGTGGGTGTGTTCGTGTAGGTGTGTGTGTGCGTCAGTGCGTGTGTGTGCATTTGTGCGTGTGTCCAAAAAAATGGAGGCAGTAAATGGAGGAGACAGATGGAGATGTTTCTCTTCTCCTGCTGAAAGAGCTGAAACCTAATGGGTGAAAATTATAGGCATGTGACCTTCGAGAAAGAAGAACATGGAAAGCAGCAAAACCCTGAAGCAATATGGAATGCTACAACTCCCATTTAGAGATTCTTTAAGCATTTTGATTAGTAACTACGGATTCACTCACTGTCCATGAACTAACCGTAAGAACCTCTGAAGACCGCCTTATCTTCAGCTTCCTGTGCACGTTAAATCTTTCCCTACACAACAAGACCACAAAACTCTCTCGCTTCCTTGATGAGATTTTCAGCGATCTTGATCCCAAACTCTCTACAGGTGGGATGATTCTTGGTGGCCCGCCACAGTTCTTCCTTGTTGGCTCTCAGTGAAAGCTGCATAATGACTTGTCTTGGTCAGCAGTCACAAGTGCGTCTAAGTCGAGGCAAAGTGTTCAAAATCAAATTCATCCCCGACCACTATGGTAAAGTCGTTATGATGATATCGCCGACCTTTTTCCTCGCGTCTTCCTTCTTTTTTTCTTTCAGCCCGTTGAGGTGCAAGTTCCATTGTCTTTGTGTTCTTCCAAATCTGCCGTCTTTTTTTCCCTCATGGCTGAGTTTCTCTGCAAACTCATTTTTAGAAGCGTTGAGTTATTTTATCTCCTTTGCTTTCCTTTGTTCTTCTCTTTGAGAAGTTTTATTTCACCATTTTTTAAGTGGACTGCTTCAAAGAGGTTAGCGATGGCTAGTGTGTTTCATTTCAGGTTGGTCCTTAACTCCTCAAATGATTAGGACATTCCACAGCCCCCAGTATGATGCTTGTCTCAGCACTTCCAGTCCATTTTGTCTTTTTAGACTAACTTTACTTGGCAATGTTGCTTGGTGATTTTAATATTCTGAAAGACATTTCTAAGAACACATTCTCCCACAAATGATCATCCTGTCTCAACTCTTCTCTACAGCAAGTAATCAACTTTCCCACCTACTTAATGGACTAAATGTGGTCTGCTGTTGTGGTATCACTACAACCAACTTCATTTCAGACTCACTCCTCTTTTCAGATCACACGCTAATAACTTTTTCTGCCAACCTTACCTTTTCCGAAGTCACTGTCCCCCATGCTCTCGTCTTTTATTGACAGCCTCCACCGCTTGGACTCTCTTTTCATCCTGATGAACTTGTTGCATAATATAATAATAATCTGCATTCTCTCCTCAATATGTTTGCACCATTAAAAACCAGATCACATCCTCACCCTGGTTTAGCCCTTCTCGACGACAGTTAAAATCCAATGGAGCTCAACTTAAATGTCTCTATAAGAAAACCGGACTCAACATACGTGTGGGAACAGTCATTTTTGCCCATTTATAATAGACCGCACAAGCAAACTTAAAGGGTTGTAATTATTACTCGCTGCCCAATTTGTGTTGGACATGTACAAGAAGTCCTGCAAAGTAAAGCGTTTTTGTTCGGAGATTCTTTGGAACCCATGTAGACAAGTGACGGCAGCTCAGGTGTCCTCACTGATCTTTATCAGAAAATGCCTTCAAGGAAACTGGCGTGGTAATGTTATGTCTCATGTTTTGAAGGTGAGCAATAATTATTTACTACAGGGCTTCGTGTAAGTTTATTTAAGTACTTTGTAGTCATCCTTTGTAGTTAATGCCTATTCAGAAAACGCCTTTAGTGAAACAGGTATGGTTATATCTTGTCTTGTGTGTTGCAGTGCATCTGGCCCAATTAAAAACCACAGAATTTTACTCTCTCGAGTGTCTTCTTCCAACGCATAGAACGACATACACAAGCACATGTACACTTAGCATCTCAATCGCTACACTGACTGTTTAATTCAAGTAAAACCTACCTACGACACAACTTTAATCCATAAAATGAAGGCAACTCTAAGGCAATATTGACTCTGTTAGACAATATCTCACATCCACTGGAATCGATTACCTCCCACTTGTACTTACTTTACTGTACTTTTACTTTACTATAGTTTTCTGTCATTCACTTTTGTCATTTTTCGATTCAAAAATCAAACGACTCCATCAGCAACTTCCATCACCCTCCTCTTCCCTTAGTATATCTTCAATACTTTTCCTTGGCAACCCATCCTCTCACTTTCTAGTTTTATTTCGCCTTCTGTCATGGAAATTTATGGAACTCACTACCACCTGACCTCCTTAAAACACACTCTTTATCCCTTTTTAAAACGAGACTAAAAACAAACATATTCCGGAGTACTGATTCACTTTAATGTTGCCTTCATCATTTTCCAATTTCGTTGATGTTTTATGTTCTGTTATTTTATTGTATTGATTATTAATTATGTTGTACATTGACCTTGAGTGCCCTGACAGGCACTTTTAAGTAAAATGAATTATTTATTATTATCCATCGATTCATTATCTGAACTGTCGATCTTCATGAGGAGCGTGGGTGTGCTGCGACCTATCCCAGCTGTCTTCCGGCAGTAGGCGGGGTACACCTTGAACTGGATGCCAGCCAATTGCAGGGCACACAAAGACAAACAACCGTCCGCGTTCACAATCATACCTATGGAAAATAAGCTGTCAATCAACCAACCATGCATGTCTTGGGAATGTGGAGGAAACTGGACTACTCTGAGAAAACGCATGATGTGTGGCTTTTTTGTCCAAACAAACGACCCGACTTGAGAAATGGCGCACTTTCCCAAAATTTTGCGACACTGTGTATTTTCACGACAAACAAAAAGTGAACACTACCTCCCCTGCTCAGCCCTCAAAATGAAATGTCACGTCCTGAGCCCGTCCACGCGAAATAGGAAGATACACTTTTTAAAGATAAAAGTCATAAATCCTGAGTTGAATACACTGGAGCGAGCAGAAGCAGCTTGAATCCATCACCGAGACGCAGCTGACCTTTAATTTGTCCCGCCAGACATTTTGGTGACTTTATGTTGAAATATTAGTGAAATCCAACGGGCCTAAAGTGAATGAAGCCATTTGTCTCCTTGAGGAAAACATTGATTTGAAAACTTTTGCTTCTTCTCATTTAAATGATCTTTTGTGGATTAGATTTTTTTTCAAAGCCCAATTGAAAACAGCTCCACCATGTCGCGTGCCATCATCCACACCGCATCTTCTCATTAGAGCCGCGGAGGTGCTGGAGCCTATCCCAGCTGACTATTGGCGAAAGGCGCACTACACCCTGAACTGGCCGCCAGCCAGTCGCAGGACACACACAGACACCACCACTGAGTGGGTCCCGATCCCACACTGCCCGCACACAATTCAGGCAAGTGCACCACTACTCCATCAGTGACTTCAGTTCCAATGTGTCTTAATATTAACAATTAATATTTCCATTGCACGTGTACATCAAAAGCCCCTGTTAAACTGATGGAAAAAATATGCACATATGTGCAAAATACATGCTCTTATTATAGTGTTTTATTTTTTTTATAATCATACATTTTTTCAATGCATGTATAAAAGATCCATGATCATAACCCCACGACAACGGCTTTGAAGACAACAACAAACTAAACCACATACCGTGTTTATTTTTTTCCCTCCAGTGCATTAAAATGACCATTCAAGGATGGCACAAACTGATGAACAACAAACTAGCGTTAAGTACAAGAACTTTACTTTCTTCAGAAAATTGCTCGAGGCATTTTTTTTTTGCCTTGAGTATTGCTCTTTTATATGTACACTGTCAGAAAGAAGTCAAGCTAACCACACAAACAATTGCTCATGCTAACATGTCGTCAACACGGGAAGAAGGCCAACTTCAAAATAAACCTTCCCAAATGCCATATGGGCATCAATGCCATACGTAAGCACACTTTTATTATGAAGATGTTCCCAGCAACGTGTCGTGGTGTATCTGACCAGACTCTGTTTGCGATGTTTATTGCCGCCACAAACTGTTGCTAACGGTGAACACAACACAACGCTGTCCTGAAATAATGTTCAATTGCTAATTAAGGGTGAAAAAAAAATGAAGGTCTTAATTATGATTTGGACGACTGGTTCGCACGATGGCCTCACAATACAGTGGTGCCGGGTTCGATTCCAACTCCGGCCTTTCTGTGAGGAGTTTGCATATTCTCCCCACGCCTGCATGGATTTTCTCCAGGTACTCCGGTTTCCTCCCACATTCTTAAGACATGCATAGTAGGTTGATTGGACACTCTAAATTGTCCCTTGGTATGAGCGTGAGCTCGGATGGTTATTTGTCTTCGTATGTCCTACGATTGGCTGTCAACCAGTCCAGGATGTACCCCGCCTACTTCCCCAAGACAACTGGGATAGGCTCCAGCACCCCACGCTACCCTAGTGAGGATGAGCGGCTCAGGTAATGGATGGATGGGTTAGTTTTACTGACACTGTATTCTATGGCACCTGTTGCTAGTGTTTTGTGCTGCTCACCACTAGCAGCACTCAAGTTATAGAGCTGAATGAATCTGCACACTTTGATGCTGATAGCCTGACACAGTTGCCGTTCCTACTGATCGCTTTTTAATATTCCAGGTATGTTGCTTTATCTGGCATAATTGCTCCTGATATCACTGCTATGCACAGTTTAAATTGAAGTGCAACCTGTGTGGTGTGTCATCTTCAACACCAGTTATCCTGTACAGGGTCGCTGGAGGGTACCAGCCGACAAGATTGGTACTAGACCCTGAACTGGTCGCCAGCCAGTCGCAGGGTACACACACACACACACACACCCACCCACGCACCCCCACACCCCCACACACACCCCCACCCACATGCACGCACACACACACACACTGTCCCTGAGTGGGAACTGATCCCACACTGTCTGCATACAAGTCAGGCAAGTGTACCACTACGCCATGAGAAACGTCTACATTGTTGATGATCTAAAGATGAAAAGCCGTTAGCGGTTCATTATTAAGTGGAAATACAAAAAAAATAAATAAAATAATAATACACATTTTTAATTTGTATCCGAATAGCCAATTATTTGATACATGAGACATTAAAAACTCAAATTTCCCCAAGATGTATTTTGCCCTTGAAAGCGTGTGAGCAAATGGCGCAAATGCAATGTCAAAGCACACGCAGTCACTTGTCTTGTTTGGCTTCATGCAGGAACTTGAGCGCTTTCAAAATGCTCCTGAGAGGCAGCAGCAGCAGCATTTTTTGAAGGGGAAATCAAAGCAGAGTGCAATTAACCCTTTGACGAGCATCTCCGCGCTTCAGTGCCTGTTTTGTCACACGCTGACAAAAATCGGTGCAAAACACTTCACATCCATTACATGCGTTGCTTTGCTTTCAGGGACAAATGTGTCAAAGACGTACATAAACACAAAAAGAATTTTTCTGCATTACAATCAGAATGTTCCCCACAGTCGCTGTAAACGGATTAGGTAGGTTGGTGTTTGCCGATGACATTTCCATGGCAGCTGAACTCTGTCCCAAGGTTAAGTTCAACAATAACGAGGTGAAAAATCAATAGTGACAAGTCGAGTGAGATTATTTTTGCTTGCAGAGAGGAAACATTGACAAAAATGCAGCCACTGCTTAGAAAAGATATCACTTCCCCCCAAAAAATAAAAACATTTGTGACAAACAACGTTGAGTCATGGCTTAAATTCAAACCCTCGGTGAAGTTTTTTTTAGGTTTGTTATTTTATTTTAAATACACCCTCAAATGAGGAGGTAATGCCAAAATATGACTGGAATTGTCACCAGTCTGGCTGAAGGAGATCGTCACAAGGTCAAAAATCAATTTGCTGAACCGTTTGAGGCGTACGTCAGCAAAAAGTGATTCGCTGTATTACCTCCAAGGTGAAACCTAAACTTGTCAAAATAACCTTCAATATTTTCCTTCCCGGTGGACGTCATTGTGTTTAATGACTGCGCTGGAGTCAACATAAAAATGGAACCTTGTTGATGGCGCAAATGTAGACGTCATTCAAGCGTCTGCGTATATTTTCCGTCGACGTTCGTACGACAGTGCAAGAACATGATTTGTCATGCAGGTTGCTGGTAGCGAGCATGGGGACAGCATTAAAAAAAAAATAACTTGGTTTCTTTTCATTATGAATTATTCACATGAAAGAGAAAAAAATGTCTGCTTGAAAATCATTTTTCTTGCTGACTGCACAGCGGAACATTTATGCAAATGCAAATATGTTGCCAGCCTCCCCATTCTATTTCTCTTCTCCCTCCTCCTCCTTCTTCTTGTTCTTTAAAATGAGCCAAATAGCGTTGTCAGATCCAATGATTCTACTGTTGATAAGCCAAATATAATTCTTAATTCAAATTGACCCAAATGAGCCAAATATATTTTATTTTATATATTTTATTATCTAATCAAAAAATTCTTTAAGAGCCAAATATCACTCTGAGAAATCATTCAATCATGAGCTCGATATTGTTCTTGAGTGAATTTAAAGCTTAGTAGATGAGTGAAATATCACACTGGTATTTAGGAATCATTCCCGAATCAAATTGTTTAAGTTGAACGTTCTTGAATTAAGCTGTTCTAGATGAGTTGAATATTATTCTGGAATCAGATCATTATAGATGAGACAATTGTAGTGTTTTTAATCAAATGGTATCATAGATGTGTCAAATATCTTGCTTGAATAAAAATTTTCTAGAGCCCAATATCGCTATCAAATCGAATGATTCTTGAAGAGTCAGATATGAATCTTGAATGAAGTTGTTCTATTTGAGTCAAATATTCCTGAGCAGGGTTGCCAAAGAGCCCCTATCCAGCCTGTTTTAGGTGTATCCTTATTCCAACATACCTGATTCAAATGATCAGATCAAGGTTAACAAAAGCCGGATAACGATCCTGATTATTTGAATCAGGTGTGTTGCGGTAAGGATGCATTCAAAACAATCTGGATAGGGAATGTCGAGGATGGGACTTGGACACGCTTGTTCTTGAGTTAATGCGCATGTAAAAACTCTCATTCTTGAATCAAATCATTTGGATAAGCCAAATTAGGGCTGGGCGATAGTTCAATATAAATACGTATCGCGATTAACACATAATGGAATGAGTGTGAGCACGGATGGTTGTTCGTCTCTGTGTGCCCTGCAATTGGCTGGCAACCAGTTCAGGGTGTCCTACTGCCCAAAGATAGCTGGGATAGGCTCCGGTACAGAAGATGGATGGATGGATGGATATCAGTAGAAAATGCCTTTGTTAAAATGTTTAATTGAAAAAAAAAATCAGAACACAGCAATGTGTTCCTGCTGAATTCATTTTTCTTTTAAATCATATTTGAACAATAGAAAAGGATACATTCATATCATATTTGGGCAATATAACGGCCTCCCTTCCGATGAACACCTTTCAGTTAATAATAACCTGGTTCAGTTTGGAGTTGACTGAATAAACACTTGAATAAAAGCAAAACTTTCCCAATCATTTTCTTGGCTCTGGAGCCCCAAACAAAGACGACAGTAGAGAAGAAGAAGTCTGTGCAGTGCTGCTAGATGGATCTAATTAATCGTGTCTGTCTGCGATTGTGTGGGGATACGCGTGCCTAATTGTAAAACGTATAATTAACGACTTGGGCAGAGGAGCTCATCCAGCGGATGGCTATCGCTTGATAGAAGCAACGTCCCCAAAGTTTATTTTCCATGTTCGCATCAAATGGAAGAACCGGTTATCGCGCTCCTTCTTCTTCATTTGGGAAAAACGTGAAAGTCTCTCCGATAGTCAAGCAATTAAAGATTTATTTTGAGCTGTTCCATTTAAATGGAGTGGGGAAGATTGGGTCTGGAGAATGCCTTTGTAATTTGAGGTCGCTTTGTAATAAAATGGAACGACTGACTAACGAGGGAGACTGACAATTAAGGATTTGTCTTTGATTGCACCATTTGTCCCCTCATCGTACTCGTCAAGACCTCTCCCTCGTTAAGAAGGCGAACATTATGCAAACAATTACATATGCTGTCGTTATTTCCTAAGGCCAAATTTGTCATAATTTTGCGGGATTTCAATCTCTCTAATCAGAAAATTTCAATAAAATTGGATTGTAGACCAGAGGTGGGCATAAGCCCGTTTTGTTGATTGACGAATGATGGACATCCGTTTTGTTTACATGTTTTTTGGGGGGGGACGGATAGACAGACTAATTGACGGATTTAAAGGCAGTAAAGTAAAAAAAAAAAATAAATCTTTGCAATTAAATGTTCTATGCCCCTTCACTAGTTTAAACACAGTATTCTGATTAATATTGCATTTGTGAAATGTGAGTTGAAGAGCAAAATCCAGGAGTTTTTTCCACGTTTTGCCTCTAGCTATCGACTATAAATGACATCACAGATGCCCCAGTGCTCAGGTTACGACCAATCATGGCTCATCTCTTTTCTGAAGCAAAATTTTATTGTACTCAAAACAAGTGTACCTCTACTACAAAAAAAACGTTTTTGACTCAGACGAATTTTTGTTTTAGAGGTTTGAAGTCATGTGAACTCATTTATTTATTTATTTTACCATGCGTCAATGCACATGCCTGCCGTAATGCTACCTATGCTTTTTTTTGGAGAGAAGTGCGTGCTGTTGCTGTCCAAGCCACGCAGTATTTTGGCCGACGCGTTGTCCTCTCCAGTGCCGCTGATTGACACATTTAGCCCTGCAGCCTTCGCCGCAACAACACCTCATCCTGCCGAGAGGCGGGAGATTAGCCGGCTAATGTGTTATCGGCCGGGGAGGCAGGGGATGGACTCGGAAATGAGGAGGGAGGAAAGGAACGCTCCTCCAGGCTGAGTGACAGCTTGCCTCACTGATGGCGAGATGAGGCCACGTGAGCTGCGGCAGCGTTTGAAAAGACGACACACGCCTCATATAAGTGTGCCTTCAAGCTTCGTGGTTCTGTCAGTCAACCACATTTCGCTTCTCAACGTTCCAAACACTTCCACAGTGCTTTTTGTCAGTTTAATTTTCGGTGAAAATACTGTGAATGATTATTGAAATGATAATACTCATAATTGTTTTCAATAATAAAGATTGAAATCACGATTCACAAAACGATTATTCATTGACTGTAAAGCTTCATATTTATTCAACTACGTACTTGGTACCATTATAGCCTTATGGCCATTTATTCCTTTAAGTTGAACATTTTATTCTTGAACTCTCTATTCTTTTTAAGTACAAAATCACCTTGTAAATATCAAATGAAGTTCAATGTCTTGCATCTTTGCATTCAAACGGTGAATAAGCATCTCCCTTACCTCTTTATGCTATATATTTTATACTGTTATTTTCATAAGTCTTGGGACTTGCTCGTTTAACCGGAGACCTTGGGTATCGTATGTCGCGCCGTAGCATGTGGAAATGTGTGTTGGTACGACAAAAAAAAAAAAGAAATCAGTGGATCTCCTTTTATCCTTGAATTTTGAGGAAAGTAGTAATTCTTGAATCATTGAGAACTCAACTTTAAAGTGTTAGCAAACAATATGTGTTTTATAAAATAAAAATGCAGCCAAACGCAATTTTGGTTCGACAGGTTGTATTAAAGCAAGCGGAACCTAGGGTGTATGTCATGACGACCGCTAATGTACGCAGCCACACTTGCCTACATGAGGAGGAGCCATCTTGTCTTAGCCATCGCCACCGATTCAACGTGATATTTTCTTGGTCACAAATCGGAGTCATTCTAGTAACTTCCTATTGTCAATACCAACGGAAGGTCCGTCAATCTGTCACTGACGCCGCCTGTTTTGCTGACTCTGTCAGATGAGGCTGGAGCTACAGCGCATCCTAAATAATCAGACACCGCATGCGAAGGCATCAACCTATCTGTGTTGCGGGTCAGATGACTTTTTTGTTGTTCTTTGAAATAAATGAATAAATTATTAAATTGTTTGGCTCACATGTTCACGAACATCTAAGTCTTGTTGGATCAGGAAGAAGGCAGTGCTGATGCATTCAATCACACCCTGACTGGCAGTTGACTTTTTTTTCATTATGATGGCTTATTCGTGTCACCAAGCAAGAAAAAAAAAATAAACAAAGACAGATTTACATTCATAGGCAACTGCTGGGTGCAGGGGACAGCCCAGCCAATAGCTTGACGTTACATCCCTTCCGTACATGGCACAGTGCATTCAAATGAGCCAGGGGGGTTATTTGAACAAATATAAACCTTGACATGAACTTGGGCAAACCAGATGCTTATCAAACTTTACTATATTGCTCCCTTTTCCGCCCCATATTTGAAAATGGGCAGCCGGAGGTTCACATTAACCCTAATGAAAACAATTAAAAAGGATAAAAACAAATACCGGCTGTTGCTGTCCGCGCTGGCTTCTAAGGGGCAGTGTGATGCCGTGCATGAATGGAGTACATAGTTGTGAGAACAGATGAAGTTGCAATTGAAGTCCAATTTATTTTCGCAGATTGGGAACAATTAGTGTATTCGAGTAGTGTTAAGTTACCTGTGTGCCAGTGTTTCCGCAATGTTTGTGTGTGAAGGAATATCACTCACGAAATCAAGGCTAATTTCCATTTAGCATGTCATTTTGTATTTAAATTTGCAGTGTGCTTTTGTTGTTGTTGAATATTTAGGTTTACCCAACTGGGTGTGAATAAAAAGCTTAAAGGATGCTTAGGGGTGGCAGAATCACACACGATACACGCTGGCAACGCGAGCAACATGATACATTCAGGGTATTTTACAGGAACTTGAAAACAAGCCGCGCCGTTCTGCACATTCATAATATTCCTTTGATTCTATCATTTTAAAGATTGAAAGAAGCAAAATTTGCCAAATAATAATAATAATAATAGTTAATATTATTATTATAAATTTTTTTACTCATTAAAGCTCAATCTAAGGTGCGGCTCTCTTTTTTTGCTTCCTGAATATTGATGGTTTTGGCGATGGGAGGATTTACCTCTATCGCCATGAGTTTTATCTTGTCTGTCTACATGTATTGCTCCACCATTTGTGTTCAATTATCCATTGCCTTCAGGGTAATAATAACATAACATTGACGCTTGCGTCGTTATCCTTTTATGTTATTTTGCATTGTCTGTTAGCATATTACAATGGACTTATAGAAAACAAAGCTATGCTTGTTTTCAAAACAATTAAAATTTCTTCTCTTCGTTTTGAGAAGAAATAATCGGCAAACTGGTTGAGTAAAATAACTAACTAAATACATCATCTGCACGACATCTCTTATCTAAAAAAAGTAGGGCTCGCTTCTATCTGGAGGCACCTCCTTTCCACCATGAGTTTGCTATTCGCGGCCCGTTCGGTTCCTGAGCAGTGTGTGAAAGGAGAATGGGACCTTGGCGGCTGCAGCCTTGCCGCCACTTGAAGCCTCATGAAATTATCTGCCGCAAATTGAATGAAGCTCCTTCCCTTACAACCATAATGGACTCCTTGCGCCAGCCGCGGCCACGTGAAGCAATTTGCCATCCAACTTTGAGGCCAAGGTCGTATGCTCATTGCTCTGTATTCCGGCGACATTAAGGTGACCTCCGGCAGGCCACTGGCTCCTGCAACTGGATTACGACATTCGCGTCTTTTCAAACCACCACGCCAAAGATTCGCTTACAAGATTCATGCGAAGGTGTAACGCTGTCGCAACAATTTTTTATATTGTTGATGCAAATCTCATGAAACGGCGGACGGGGAATTTTCCACATATTTTGCTTTCATTCTGTGGACAGTGTGCTGCTCCTGCTGGTGCCTTGACCACTTGGTTGATTCCTGTGTGGAGTTTGATTGTTCTCCGTGCCTGCGTGGTTTTCCTCCGGGTACTCCAGTTTCCTCCCACATTCCAAAATCATGCATGGCAGGTTGATTGGACACTCTAAATTGCCCCTAGGTATGAGTGTGAGTGCGGATGGTTGTTCGTCTCTGTGTGCCCTGCAATTGGCTGGAAACCAGTTCAGGGAGTTCCCCGCCTACTACCCAAAGACAGCTGAGATAGGCGCCAGCACCCCCCTGGCACCCTAGTGAGGAGAAGTGGTACAGATAATGGATGGATGGAGGGAATTTGAATCCCTTTATTCTAAAAAAGGGACATTGTTTCATGGTCAGAGCAGAAAATGCGGAGCCATGAAGAGATTATGATTGTATTAGTAGTTTGCTCTTATCCGTCAGAAAACTGTCAAAAATTATGCTCATTTTTACCTACGTAAAGCCAATGTTTGAAAATATCTTCAAATCAGCACAAAGGTAATGAAAAAAATATCGCACTGCATTCATGAAAGGCCACCGAAATATGAGAATCATTACTGTTGAGAGGCTGATTTAGACAAATTAAGCAAGGTCAATCAATTTCAAAATAGTTAGTTGTCAATTGATGAATTGCTACGTCTACAATAGGGGTGGGAAAAAAAATCAATATTGCAATAAATTGTTGCTAACTCTGTCGCAATAAATAATCGATAGCCTGGCAACAAGTATCGATATTTTAAAACAACACACATAATGGATTTACCTTGTTGTCACTGTCCGTATTTAATCTCTCCTGTCCTGTCTGTGGGGGCGCTAATGCCGCAAACGGTTCTAAACCTGCCGGGATCAGCAGCCGGTGAAGAGTGTAAAGAATTTACCATAGCAGAAGAACTAATGCAAGAATGGCGGAAAACCCAGAAAAACAAATCAGAGACCCCCAGGCGAGTTTCCACTCGAAAGTGTGGAGACGCTTCGGCTTTTTACGAGACAGGTGACGGGCGAACACTAGATAAAGAGTATGCAATCTGCAAGAACTGCTTTGCAAAGGTAAAATATAACATCAACACTACGAATCTGCAAAGCCACCTCGTTCACTATCACGATGAACTACTCGCAGGTGATAAAAAAGGTGAACCAAGACAGCGGACAATCACTACTGCTTTTAAAGCAAAGTTTCCCTTCGGGGTGCTCTTACGTCTGAGCATGTTCATCAGTTAGTGTTCCTCAAGAATAATATGCCTTGATGTGTCCTCTGTGCGGTTTAACGTGAAGCACTTTATTGACAGTTGCTACTGATATTTTAGGTTCAGAAAGCAGTGCAGTGTCTTGGTTTACATAAAACATGGTATTAATGTTTGTGCACTTTAATGTGTTCAGCTGTACAGGGAACTGGTATTAATGTCCATGCACTTTAATTTGTCCAGCCGTAGCTACAGTGTTAAGACACGTATCGGCATTGAATAAATGCATAATTACAGATGTTTTCATTTTTATGGGCATTTTTTTTCTTTTTCAGTCACATATCTCGTGATAAATTGTTGAAGAATTTTCTAACAATATATTGAATATTATAGACATTGTGTATTGTGATATGATCGTTATCGCCACATATTGTCACAGTATCGAATCGTGAGTTACCCGTATTGTCCCACCCCTGCCAGGATGGCCGAGTGGTCTAAGGCGCCGCGTTCAGGACCCAGTCTCCCCAGGAGGCCTGGGTTCGAATCTCGAATTTCCCCATTGTGGGACTAATAAAGGCATAATAAAGGCATTATTACAATTCCAACTAGTGTGAAGTTGTTTCTTCTTTATCATAAGTTGTTCTTGTAATTGTTTTAAGATAAAACGTAAGCATAAAAGTGTCCGTCAGCAAATCTGCAAAATTGTTGTTTCTTGTTTTCCAAAGTACAAGAAGATTTTTCGAGTCTATTTTTAATTCAACACTAAGATAGCAATTCCACTTTTTCCACATATTTGGACAGTTTTAAGTTAAACTCTCCCTTGCTTGAGAATACTACGTTATTGGCACAATAGTGTAGACAATGAAGGAATTATTGAAATGCAACATTAAAAAACAAACAATGATGCATCTTGCGATCGGCGCTGTGATCGCTTATGTTTTTTTTTAAAACAATCAAATCGGGCTGCGCCTCAAAAATCCTTATCGTGTTAAGTTTAGCTGTAACGTGACAAAATAAAAAAATAAATAAAAGGAAGCACTGTGACTACTTTTCGGATGCACTACGTGTGCGTGTTTATAAAGTGTCAGGGATTACTTCCACATGGCAACAAGTGAACGTGACGCCCGTGTAATTGGAGGCCGGCGCTGACATTCTGTTAAGATTTTAAATTGGCTTCGGTGTCTCTCTCACACACACACACACACCCCAACACACGCACACAAAAACACACACACAAAGGCTGAAGCAGTTTTCAAATTTCCATGCGGGAGCTTGCTAAATGCTCTTCCTTTAATTGGATGATGAAGTCGAAGCCAGACGGCTTTTCGCAGTGAGTGGGAGGAAAGTTGTTTTTTTTCTCTTCTTACACTTCACTTTTCAGTGGCGAACTCTGAACTGTCAGCCGGAAGAGTTTCCAATTAAAGTGATTTCCCTCAGACGGTCTCGTAATTGGAGGCATGTTTGGCTTGACTGCACCGTAGAGACGAGCTTTGTTGGCAATCAACGGCAGCCACCCGCCACATTGGTTGTCGGCAACTTGTTTGAGTTCAGGGTAGGAGTGCGGCTATTGAATATTTTGGTATTCAGACATCCTCCTGAAAATTGATTAATTGGGCATTCGGATAAAAGCATACACAATAAGTCCTGGGGCTACGACGTACTTGACCTTTGCTGTTTCGACTTTATGACGGCCGTGCTTTAGCCGACATTTTAAGTTCACATTGCAGGCAAATGCGACCCAGATCGGATTGGCACATTTGGCCACTCTCAAGGTTTTCAAGGTTTAAACACTGCACAAAAACTAAAATCATTAAAGTCTTTCATGATTGAAAATAATAGCATCTGGTTCGGTTTTCTCCAAAAGTGTATTCAAGAAAATGGGAGTTATTGAATTTGTGTTTATAGGTGTGACTTTAATCTTGTTAAACTGCCAGTTAATTTGCCGTCCTTTCATAAACAAGTCCGACTAAGTTGGAAATGTTTGTGCAGCCACAATTTTACACCACATCAAACCCCAATATGGAACAACAGATATATTCAAATCAATCTTTTGCAGAACTGGATGGATAAAGGTGTGTGATCATTACGTCATCTAGTGGATGATCAGGGAAACTGGCTCTCATTTGAACATTTTTGGGCCCTTCACAATCTCACATGACGAAGCACGGAATTTAAAAAGATTTTCAAAGCAATTCCTCAAGCAATCAAGCAACAGATTGAAAACATGGGCCTTGAAACTTTGGCTGCTCCTAACTTTTCACTATTGCAAATAGCTGAGCAAAACTTCTTGGAAAAAAAACATGCCGAACAAAAACCTCATAAAACGTCTAAACGTCAACCACTTATTCAACAACACAGATTCTGGTCAGAAGGCCTGGTAGGGCGTTTCAGCCAGACGCACCATCTATTTAGTTAGCACCAAAGCGGTCGCATGTAGTTTCTGTTATTTCGCTGCTTGGATGGTGCCAAATCCGTCTTGCCGCTACATCCATCAATGGATGTTTTACGAGGGCAAAAGTCGCCTGGGGAAACGCCGGCTTGAACTTTGGTCTGGGCTGCAAGATGGACTTTGGGTTTCAAATTCCAGTCAAAGTGGGGTTTCAAGTCAAGGTTAGCGTTTCAAACTCGAAATGTGTTTACAGTGATGAAAAGTTTGGATTTGGAGCTTAGTTTAGGATTTCAACCCTCATTTGAAACCTTAACCCTTCTTTTAAATCCCAACCCAGGTTTGTAGCCAAAAACCTGAACACTTTGAAATCATTGGTTCTTTTATCACAGACAGACTAGTAGGTTGTCATTTACCAGACATGTTTCGATGACAGTGATTCCTCTTCTTCAGCCTGTCACATGATGGTGTGTGACTCGTCTTTATTATGAAGGCGTGACCGGCCAGTCAATTTTTCGCTCCCTCCACGATTCAACTCCAGGTGGTAGAGAGCATGTATGCTGCCTTGTCGCTGTTGATGGTCTTTGGGCCCCGCTTCCTGATCTCAATGGCCTTCCTGATCCAGCACTGATGTTTGTTTTCTTTGGTGTGGAATACTTTGGCCTTTTCTCAGTCCATGATGTGATTTTCCCATTTGCAGTCATCGCTGATGGCTGACTTGTGGTGCTCTTGTTGTGCCTTTTCTTTTATTACTGTTTGACTGGTTTATGTCTCATTCTTCAATTCATTTTGATGTTCCTTGATTCTTGTGATGGAACTCCTGTCTCCCTGATGTATGTTTTATTGCATGATCGGCAGGGTATTTCTTATCCATTTATTCTTCAGGTGGTCGGTGAGTTTTCGTGTGTGTCCTTTTTCGAAAATGTCGTCTGCACAGCGTTTCCACAATAATGGTCTGTATTCTTGTGGTGTTGCTGTGAGTGCTTTCTGTTTCAGGCCTTCTGTCAGAAAACTGCACATGATGGCTGACAGTGAGTCTCTCACGACAAATCCTTCTTTTTGACTGTTGATGGTGTTTCTGAATTGAAAGTATGTGGATGTGGCAATGAAATGAACATGAGTGATGTCTTGTGCTGTGAGGTTTATGGGTCTCCTGAGTGTCTTGCCTGCTTTTAGTCCGTTTGTATGGTAGCCTATGTTGGCGTTTATGTGCAAAGGGATATGACATCATGTGATATAAACATTTCATACTGTTCTACTTTGATAGTGTTGAGTTCTGTAGACAGTTATTTGCATTTTTACAGTTTTGATCTGTGAGTCCTAGGCATGGTTTTATTATTTCTGTGAGTGCCTTGGATAGGTTGTATTTTATTGGTCCAATACTGTCTTCTACGGGGCGGAGCGGTGTACCACGTTTATGTATTTTGGGGGTGCTGTAGATCCTGGTGATAATGTTGGCTGTGGGTACTAGATGTTATATGACTGTTTGTCTATTTTATTCTAATTGAGGAATGCTTTAAGTAATTCCTTGAGTTTATTTTTGTTTTCTTCTATTTGTTCTTTCTTCTTTACCTCGTACGCGTCATTATCCAGTAACAGTAACATTTGTTGTTCACATTGTTCAGTGTCCATTAGAATTGTACTTATGCTTTTGTCTGCTGGAGGATTGCGACGTCTTTGTCATTTGCTCGTGTTTAATGGCTTTTGCTCCCTGCTTAGTGATATTGCTGGGTGGTGGTTTGGCCATTTTCAAAATACCTGCTCATCTCATTCTGGAGTGTTTCTTTTTGTCCTCATTTTCAATTTTTCCCATGCTGACTGTGTTGCCAAAAGGAAATTGTCATGTGGTATATTTCTGGGTGTGATGGCGATATGTTCTGTTTGTACCTTGACATGATATGTATCCATTTATCATGTCTGAGTGGTCCGTCTCAGACTTGAGACTGTCCAGTTTATGGATGTGTCAACATTTTGTGATGGTCAATTCTGGTTTGTGTATGTCGCCCAAGAGTCTGTGTAGTGCTGTTATGTTGTCCTTAAGAGAGGAGACCAGTGTTCAAACTGTTCCGTTTGCTGCTGTAGTTCACAGTGAATGTTGTTGAGTTTAGTAGTCGTGGACCGTATCCGTTCTTTGACCAGAATCATCCTCACTTTTTTTCATTGTATAATAATTTTTAATCCAATATTTGAAACCTTAACTCGGTTTGAAACCGTTACTTCTTGTGTGAAACCCTTATTTGAAGCCTTAACCTTTGTTTGAAACCCTCATTTGATTCCCTAACCCTTGAAACCCTTATGGAAAACCATAATCCTTGTTGAAGCCCTAATTGTAAAGCTTAACTCTTGTTTGAAACCCTAACTTGTTCTTGAAACCCTCATTTGAAACCAGGAATCTCATTGAAATGCCAATATTAAATGGTAACTGTTTGAAACAAACTTGGAACCTAAATTTTTGCTTTAAACGCTAACTTGATACCTTAACTTTTGTTTGAAAAACAGTTTGAAGCCATAACACTTGCTTGAAATACAAGCATTGTCCTTGTATGAAAGCCTGATTTTGAAAGTGTGTCGTGGCCAAGCAAGCACATGTGTTGGCTTGCGTGCGGTTGGCAAGCGGCTCAATTCGGCCGGCAGATACGAAAAAACGGGCAGACGACTCAACTTTGTTTTGGTTTCCGCTGTGTCCGTCGAGCAGCTTGTTCACCACTGACGGTGTGTTACAATAAGTCACTTCCTATTGGCGTGCCGAGGGTCAATGGCTCAGCCTGCGTTCACAGCTCACTTTTGCTTGCTTCGGTTTGTTTGCTTTCAGTTCAGAGGCGGAGGCCCACCAAATGCCAGGCGACCGTCAGAGAGACGACATTGCCGCCGACTCTAAGGTGACGAGGCCCCACTAAAATGAGAATGAAAATAAGATCATCCATCTTTTTGTTTCTTTATTTGTGGTTATTCAAAAATTCACTCAAAAATTCACTTTCATTAGTGTGCGACCGTTGGAATGGAAAAAAAAGTGTTGTAATTTATGCCCAAAATAAGTTGTAATATTACACATGTAGCTATAAACTGTCACAATTTGTAAAATAAATCATTCCATGACAAGAGTCTCAAAACTTAAGTCATAAGGAGAAAGTAACACTTTCAAACCAGAATAAGGATATTACAAGTCAATGTTGCAGTTTGTTTGACAATGAAGCTAGAGTATTACGAGGGGAAAAAATTATTTGCGTTTATTAGACTGTCATAAGACACTGTCATGATCATGACACAAAACCTGTCATGAACATGAATGAATCCTTATGACAGATGTCATTAAGTGTCATTCGATGCAAAGTTGACATGGTTTAAAATGACAGACATCATCATAATTCATTGTCTTATGAATAAAAGTTGTACTTTTTTTATTGATAATGTTGATATACTGCAATAAGAAATCATAATATTACAAGAAATTGTCAGAATTTGCATGAGAATGATGTCACATTATTAGGGGAGAAAAGTTGTGACTGAGAAAGTCCTCTGCACGATGTTAACAGTAGGTCACAATATTACAAGAATCGAACGGAATTTGGAAGGTGGTTATTTTTCTTTCATCTCCGGTTGATTTTCTGTCATTGTGATAATGTTTGAATCTTTTTTCCTCCAGCCAGGCGGCATTGCCGACGGCGACCAGAAAAAGGGGGCAGTTGCAGACTACTTGGTACCTCCGACTGGCGTGAGAAAAGGCCATCGCCATCGTCACGATTGTCAGCATCGTCGCCATCGCCGGGCCAGAAGGTGTTGATGCGACTCCAGGGTTAAGACACAGAAAATTTACCAAGCGTCATGGTTGTTCGACATTTGAAAAACAAATTCCGACTTTTCCATTTAGTATGTCTTTGTCTCATAATACTTAGTTGTTTTTGCTTATTAATGTTACGACTTGATGATTGTACTTGTCCTTCAACCACATGTACATTCTCAATCAAAGCTACGATTTCAAATACTGACTTGATTTTTGTACAAACTTGATTTCTTGAGCAATTACGATTTACTAAACAGACTACCACTTTTTTGTCATATCTACATCCTCAATCAAAAACCCAACTTTTTTTTGTAATGCCACAATTTACCGTAAAATCCAGTGCATAATATGTATTTTTCACTGCCCAAAAAGATCCCTATCACATATAATAGTGTTACAAAAATTTTTTCTACTTGTTTAGACGTTTACCAGTGCTCAGACTGTAAAAGTTTATGCTGCCAACGGGGTAAGAAGGCCAACTTCAAAACTGATAGGGTCGCTGTCCGGCCGAGGCCGGAAGCGAAGAGTGAACTCCACAAACGCTGACCACAAGAAGAGTTTCAGACCAGGTGTTTATTGGGGCCGACAGAGAACAATCAATCCATATCCTCACTAGGATATGGACTAGTGACAAGCATAGATTTAGGAGTATATATACAATTACAAGCGTCGCGAGCGACGAGAACAGAAAACGCTGGTGGACCGGGTCGCACCAGGAACCAAAAACGAGATTTAACTTAACGCGCTTGCATAGCAAGGATAAACTACAAAACGAGAATGGTCTTACCACAGAAGGGAAAGATGAATCCAAATAACGAGAACGAGAACCAAGGGCGAGCCGAAAAGTAGCTGAATCAAGAAACACTATGAACGAGAAAATCAAGACACGGAACAACATGGAGCAAACGTGAGCATAAACTATGCGCGTGAGCATTGCGGGATAATTATCCGACGCCGAGCGATCCTCGGCGACGGCTTATGTAGTCACGGTAATCAGCAGGTGATGAGCGTCAGCTGCGCGGCTGGGCGCGTCTGCCCGGTGACGTGCGACGGGGAGCGCGCGGAGGGAACGCCCACTGCTGGACAGAGAAACAGACGGATCATGACAAAAACTTTATCCAACCAAATAATATATAGACAACAGTGGTGGATGGTCAAGGCCTTCAAGGCCTTCTGTGTTGGCCTATCATGATCAAGAAATGCGGAATCAACAAAATAGAAAGTCGTAACTGGTGACCATTCGAAAATCTAAAATACATTCTTGCTTTTTTAAAACCACAATGGCCGAAGGAGGGAAAAGTGTGGAGTTCAATGCAAATACACTTGCGGGGCCTTTTTCAAGACGGACCCTCCACGCAAAGATTGGTCGTCCATCACTCACTTAGTGCTGTGTAAGTGTGTTTCTGTATATTATTTGTCCAGCCGTAGTGTCATAAATGATGGTATTATGATGGGGATTGATTCAAGTCGGAATAAGTGGGACGTCACTGATGGCCCAGGTGTGAAATGCACGGCCCGCCACTAATAGACAGAAATGCCTAGGTACAAGACGTCCTCGGTTTACTAACATGTTCTGTTCCTACGCTGGCTAAGTAAACACCCCCCAAATCCTGAAATAAATCTCCACATACATGTGATATACATCAAGTTAATCAAATACAATACATTTAAGTAACAAGCGGCTTGGAAAACGGATGGATAGATTAAAAGAACAAAATAAGATACTGTACTACTGTCAGTGCTGAAAGATGGGGCCATGATGTAAAAAAAAAAACCACTCTACGCTATGGGGCTGGAGAAATTTGGCTGGTTTGAACCAATCTATGTGGCTGAAGTATTACTATCAGCATAAATGTCCACTTTATGCATTATTTTTAAAGTGTGATTAGATTAAAGTCAAATCTAATATCAATACAGTTACTCGAAACAACTTTGCATATTCAATCTCCTAGCTGCCAGCACTCTCTCTCTGTCGACATGGAGAACATGCTAACGTTCAGTGGCTAACAGCGCTGGCAAGAGCTGTCAGGTTACTTGTCAAAGTCATTTGATTTTATTCAACGTCAGTGACTCATTTGAAACATATGGCGAAACAAATAAAATCTCTGAAAACACCACCAAAAACAAAATGGCCATTATCTTTTATGGTAGAATTATTGTGATGTAATTAAAACATCTCCCTGTGTGGACACTGTGTGGTAATGGAGCCCATCCCAGCTGACAATGGGCGAAAGGCCCACTACACTGTGAACTGGTTGCCAGCCAGTCGCAGGGGACATCCAGACACCGCCACTGAGTGGGAGTCGAGCCCATGCTGCCTGTACACTAGTCAGGCGAGCGTACCACTACACTAACAGTATATATATAATAATGATAATAAATAAATAAAATCAGCAGTAGATGTTAAGTCGGCTCACAAACAAAAAAAAATAGCACGACTTTAAGTGCTTGCCTGCATTGATAATATGACCTTATATGGGGAGTGAACTAGCTAATAAATCATGTACAAAGTTAGGAAATGTCAACCAGCTGTTGCTCCCGAACTTTCCATCTCATGACCCACTAACCCACCTCGCCTATGAAAGAAATGACTGACATATTTTCGCCCCTTGGCTTCTTTTTCCTGTCTAAGCTTCTTTGATTTCCGTTATGGGCTACCAGACTTCAAGGGCATCATGCCTCTCAGCCTCTACTCACTCTCTGATAACGTGAAAAGTCTCTGCAGGCTGGATCACGTGAACTGAACCCCTTTGACATAAATGGAGAGAAGGAGAAAGTTTCCGGAACAACACACTTGCTGTTGCCACCAATGCATTGTAAAAGAAATATATGGCTAATTGTACGTTTATTACTAAGTGTCATATTATTTTGTCAGGATTATGGGCCCCATATTATACACATGATTTTTACATTAATAAACCAATTATATTTTTTTGAATACACTGTAAAAAATGGTGAGTGATATTTACTTTTTTCACTCAGATGTTCTAAGTAAATTTTACAAGAAGAATTTTTTAGCAAATTCCACTAATTTATTCAATTAAAAAACACCACTCATGGGCAGTTAGCTTTTACGTTTTCACAGAGCTAATGTCATACACAATCTTCCTTAATGTGAGGATTGAACCAACAACTGCATGATTTGGAGACAGCTGCTCTACACTTGAGCTATTGCTTGGCAACTTGGGGTCTTTAGATTGCTGGTATCTCCAAAAGGAGGCCAAAACCTCGCTTTGGAGGTAGCATTCCAGGGTTTGCACCTGACACCAATAATGAATTAACAGATTGTAGCAGTGGCATGCCTCATGTGTAGAATGGCCGTCTCCCAACCTTGCGTTGACCACATTGAGGTCCTTTGTGTATGAAATGTGTGTACAAAAATGTCAAGTGTGTTCAACCTTGGAATGGCTTTTTAAATTTAATGAACTTGAAAAAATTTACTCAACAACTCTTCTTGTAAACTGTACTTAGAATTTCTGGGTGAAAAAACTTTACTAGGATATTACAAGTAAATATCACTCTCCAAATTTTTTACAGTGTATAATTTTGTGCAGGGTGAAGGCTTTCTCCTCCAACTATGACTACTTTGTAAAGGGCTGTTTTTCTTGTCAATTTTTTTTTTCATGATCCTAGTCATTTTTTCTTCACATCTTCATTCTCGTCAAGTGTCACCCTTTGTGGTTTTGCAACGTAAGACCCCCTCTTTCAGTTGCGCCACCCCATCCAAATAAACTTTGCTACTGGCACTGAGACACGCATGTGCACACGCCCACACCCCCACACCTCCACGCACCCACACCCACACACACGCACCCATGTGTGTGATTAGCATTGGATTGTAGGGGGACTGGCTGATCCTAATTATGTGAAATGCACCGGGGCGCTTCATGTTCCCAAACTGCCAAGGATGTTCACAAGGCTCTTTTTTGAAGAAGGCGCCTTTCTTAATGGAAGCAGTTTGCCGCCCTTTTTGGAGTTGATTTGCACCCACACATACATCCAGGCCCATTGGCATATACTGTAGCTAATCGTGGTTATCATCTCTGTGTATGTAAGCGTGCTCAAGCACTGTTCAAATAACATTGATGAACTGACGATTGCAGTTTTGTTTGGCTGATGATGACGGACAAGCGTCCAGGCTCCTGCCGCGTAACACATTTCTCGTTGTCGTCAACTGTAATGTGATGAAAGTCAAGTTCCACTTAATCAATGTCGTTTTTTTTTTTTTTTCCTCGAAGGAGTCCAGCAGTTCCCTGCCGTTCAAAAGCTAAGTTTGGTTTGGTCTCATAAGCCCCAAAGGGGGGAAGTGTTTTGTAGAAGGAACATACAATAAAGCAGGCATCACCAAATGGCGGATGCGGACCGCGGGATGGTTCGGACCGGACCCATGGCCAATCTATGAGGAATTTTTTTCAGGGCGCATTCGCAAACGTTGGCGCTGCAATTCTAGTAAATACGGAAACGGCGTCACTGATTTGAGCCAATCAAATCTTTTGTTTACGATCCACTGCCAATTGCGCAGCAGACCGGAAAAGAGTGCTGCTGACAGTATGCCTTGCTAAAAAGTTAGCGAGGTCGATGCGTCTTGTTTTAAATGAATGGACGGAGAAATTTAGTTTCGTTCTGGCTGCAGCCCATTCAAAACCAGTGTGCATCATATGCTCCGAAACCGTCGCAACATTGCGAAGCGCCACTACGAAAAAAAGCACCGCCTTTTTGTGCACAGTTATCCGCTGACGTTTGAGGTGAGCGCACGCAAAAACATCGAACTTCGAGTGCAGTACAACAGATTTTCACATTTTCGTTTACATCCCAGCGGCATGCAAACGAATATTCAGTAAAAGTATTATGGATTTTGGGGAAACATAAAAAAACGTTCAAGTGATGGGGAAGTTGTGAAGGAGTGCTTAAATGTGGTTGCACAAACATTATTTAAAGGAAAACACAAAGCCCAGATGTGTGAAATAATCAACCAAATCCCAATGGCCCTGACTGCGTTCCAACCCAGATTTAAGTCACTGGCAGGGCAGTCACAAACTCATTTTTCTCATTAAGAGAAGTTAAAAAAATATTCAAAAGAAAAAGTGGTGTCAAAGCTCATTTTGAATTAGTTTTTCACGAGGACAGCCATTTTTATTGATTGTGTACTGAACATGTTGAACTGTTTTACTTGAATAATTAGGCTTTCCGTTTTTATTAGGTTGATAACTCTTTGATTTAAGGAAAAAAGGTAAAAGATGTTAACTCAATGCTTAGCACTTGATATATTTCTGCAGGAGATATTTTACTGTTTTTTTCTGGAAGTGGCACCCTTAAATTCCTGGAGCCACATTTTCTTGAACGTGAAATAAACGCCTTATATTTGTTTGACTGGCAAAGGTGTTTAATGGGAACATTGCTAAATATTTAGTATATAAGTGCGCTCTGTTGAAAATGACTGAATATGGAAACTATATAAAAATGTGAACATAGGCTAGACATTTCGGGAAGTTGGACTTTTGTTCGGACCTTTTAATTGGAAGAAATTTTCGTTGTGGACCTCTGGGACTTTTAATTGAATACCTCTGCAATAAAGGGAATAAAATGTGTGGCAGAATGAACGAATGTGAGATGAATGAGTTAAATATATTTAACTGTGTTCATATTTCCATGATTAATCTCCAGAGTTAATGATTTAATTTTGACAGCCCTCATATATACATTCTTGTACTAAACATTTTCTAGTGATACTATCATTTTATTCTGGTTGAAAATTCTGCTTGTAAAATAGTGACTTTCCTAATGTACAAATTCAGCCTTTTGCCTGCATTTATCTACATTCTCATTGGAAAGTGCAACTTTTTTCTGGTGTACAAACTTAATTCTTGCACAAATTATGACTATATCTTCTTATGTTGCGATGTTATTGTCCTCTAAATTGCAGAAGTTGTAATAAAAAAAGGTTTTCTACCCGACTCCCCTGAGAACACATCGAATTAGATTAGTGTGCGAAAGTGGTGCGGAGGAGTCTTTTGATTTCTTTTTTTCGATTCCGCCACCTCAGAGCAGCGCAGCGCCGTCATTGGCGTCTTTGCGGTGATTCATTATCACGTCGCCGTCGGGTCATCTCAAATAGACTCGCCGATAAACTCGCTTTTGATTGCTTGCAGCCGGGAATCGTCGGGAGCTTTTTTTTCCTACTCCCTCTCTGATCCAAACGATGAGTCACGAGGATTAAACAAGATGAAAAGGCTCAACTGTGGCGTTTACACGCAAATGCTGCAAATGTTTGTAGATTAATTACTGCCATTGACGACTAAAGATTTACTCGGCTGGCAATGAATGAGTTAACAGTTGGAATGAATTGGAAAAATTCAGATGACTTTTTTGTCCATCATTCTCTGAACACTTGATGTTTTCCTCTTGACTACTTTAAATTATATTTTGTAAAATTTAATTAAATGCAACATTTTGCAGATTATTATTTGGTTTTATTTTATTTACGTTATTTCGCTTCATATAACATAACACATCATGGTATAATGTTTTTAATATAACACTTTACTATATAATAGTCTCTTAATGTTGTTCTCAGATTTTTGTGAATTTCTCTTCACTTCTTCACTTTTATTCTCTATGTATTATTTTAATAATTGATTAATCTGCCAATTACTTTCTCTATGAATCGATGAATCTGAGTTAAAAGAAAACACATTTTAATAGTTGTCATTTCCTTGCCTTTATTCCAAAACGGAACATTATTTCAAAAAATGAATTCCTATCCAGTGACTTATTTGATGTTGATGGTTGTTTTCCAATGTTTAAGCAAATGTTTTATTTTGATTTAAGACAAGCAAAAATCAGTCTGATTTCAATGGCGACTGCAGAAATATTACTGTTGATAAACTGAAATTCTGAGGATCTGGCCAATTTATAACTAATAAAGGTATCGAAATGATTGAATAATTATCGCTTAATTTAGTCATCTGTTTGTCATCAATTAATCGTCGCACCTCAAATTAGCTGTATAACTGGAAACGCATGTCCAGCTCTGGGCCTCAAGGGGCGCCCTTTCCTGGATCTCACCCTGTTGCAACACACCTGTTTCAAATGATCAAGCTGATCATTTGAATTAGTTGTGTGCGACCCGGGATACATCCAAAAAACAGACAGGCAGGATGGCGGCCTTTGAAGAACGACTTTGAACATCACAGCTTTAGATGACTTTGATTCTCTTAATGTTGCAATTCGCATCTGTAAAATATGTTGTGACTTTTTTTTGTCTTGTCAGATGAATATTTTTAGAACTTTGGTAATGGATGACTTTATCCTAATGCAAATTGCGTTTGCATCATTGTGATATAACAAGTGTATTATCGCGCTAATTGCGACTTGATTCTCATCCAAACGATGACGTTCTTGATGCTCATGTTAGGATTCGACTGTCACGCAAATTACAACATTGGTTTCCTGTTGATGATGTGACTTTCTTTCTCTCGGCCTAAAGCGCCTCCTTTGGCAAGGAGCTGCCACTGCGGCCCAAAGACAAGAAAAAGAAGAAGAGCAAGTCGGAGCGCAAAAAGCTGACCAGAAGGTGACTTGCCTTTTTCTATGGCACATCCACGTTCACAAGCTCCGTGTGTGGGCGTGTGTGTGTGTGTGTTGGGGTGTGTGTGGGCGTGTGCGTGTGCGTGTTCGTGCGTGTGCATGTGTGTCTGTAGACTCTGCAATTTCGATTCTGGCTCCGGCCTTCCTGTGTAGAATTTACCCTAGGTCTGAGTGTGAGGGCGGATGGTTGTCTATGTGTGCCCTGCGATTGGCTGGCAACCAGTTCAGAGTGTCCCCCGCCTACTGCCGTATTTAAAAAAAAAAAATACAAATTCTTTTAACACTCTCATGTGCTTTGAAGACATTTAAACTTTATTTTAATAGTTGTTCAAGTAAAATACATTTTTGTTCTGGTACCTCTAGTTTATTGTTTATTCTTAGTCTTTTTTGCCTCATTTTATTCCAACTTTTTCCCCCTCAAAATGTGACAACTTTATTCTAGTAAAAGTCTGACTTTTCCCATTAGAACCCAACTTCATCCTGGTGAAACTGTCAGCTTTGGGTTGAGGTGTAGAGGACCCAAATGCAAGGAAGAAAGGCAGGAGTACTTGGATGAACAAAATGTTAAATTGCAAATTAACAGTGCTCAAAGTAACAAACAACAATCGGACAACTTGGCTTGGCGAAAAAACAAGGCATGGCAAGGGCAAGAGGACAATTGACAGACAATAAACTGGACTGAAAGGAACCAGGAAACGAAAATCAAACAAATTGATGAGACAACACGGAATACCTGGCCAAGACACATAGGGTTGGAGGGAGCTGATTGGTCAACACAAGGTTGATTAATTGGTTAAACCAACACAAGTGGCCACAATAAGCATTACAAGACAGACACAAAAGGAACACAAGGAAAAAAAGTGAAACCCTGAATTCCAAAACCAAAAACACCAAACACAGACCATGACAGAACCTGCAACCTCAACTTTGTTTAGATTGTATGCATAGATAATATTTCAAGGAAAAATGAGCATGATCTTTTTGCAATGATTTTCTTGTAGGCCCGAACCTAAAACCTGATCGTAACCTCAATTATGACTCTTTTGAAATGTTTTTGAACTTTGAACTTTTTTCTTGTCAAGCTGTATGTTCTTTCTCGTGGAAATACAACTTTGTTATAGGAAACTATTTATGGAAAAGTTGCATCTTTAGCATTACCACGTAATTTTCCCTTCTTTATTCACACTGTAACTTTATTCTTTTCCGTAGAATTACAACTTTATTCCGTGTTACATATCATGAGTAAATGTTAAATAGTTTGATTTTAATTGTTTCTCTACTTGTACAGCTGTATTCACGTAAGATTATGATAGATGTTACTTTTACTCATGGTATTCCAACTTTATTTTTGAAAAGTAGTTTAGTTGGCCTCCGACCTTCTATGCCTTTCCTTTCGTCTTTAATACACAGCTGCACGTCATCCAGCAGAGCTCAGTGCTGCCTCGCATTGTTGTGGCGCAAGGCAGTACTACACTGAAGGCATGCGACTCCTGCTGCAAAAGCGCATAAAAAGAAGGATCGTTTAAAAATCTGCGCTATGCAGTCGTGAAGATTCACAATTTCATTTGTACTCCTAGGTTGCCTTCTTGCAGCCTCTCTCCGCTGAGGAAGAGGAAAAAGAAGAAGAAGAAGAAAAGTTCCAAGAAAAGCAAGCGGCATGGGTATGCGTGGCCTCATTTGCTCAAGTACCGAACGTCTTATAATTAACGGGATAAACTAATCCGAATTCTGTTTTGTCCTTCCTCCCAGGTATGCCTCCAAAAAGTCCAAACGCAGGTTTGTCCTTTGGGTTTTTGCCATGCTAATGTTTACTCACAGTGGCTGTGTTGCAAAGCACAGACACACACTTGATATTCATTTCGATTCCATATGATGTACGTATCGCATCGATAGTTCCAAATATGTCCACACAAATCCTATTGATGAATGATTCCAAATGCAGTCGTGCATAAACTCCCTACTCGCTAATCGTGACAAAAATGACGGTTATACAAAAGTAGGACATTGTTCTTGTTACGCTCTGATTCCCACAATAACTTGTAATACTTGTTTTAATTTTTTGACTTGTTCTTATAATATTACGACCCAATCATTGTTTCAAATTGCAGCTTGTTTATCGCCAAAGTCTTGCTCGAAATTACAAATTTTCAAATCTTTTTTGGCTGAATTTTTGTACAAATTCTGACAAATTCCTGTTATTATAAAAAATCCAAATTTCTATGACTTTTTGCTCGTAAGACTATGACTTAATTTTTGCACAAATTACGACTATTTCTATTATTATACAAATGATAACTTTTTCTAGTCTTCATTCATGTTCAGAAATCTCAAAATCATTTCATTACAACTATTTGTTTTAATATCGTAACAAAGCTTGTTTTTTTCTTGTTTAAAAGTACAAAATTTCACTCTGACTTAATTTTGAGACAAATGACTACTATTGGATTTCCTATATCACTGTTATTATGCAAATTAGTTTATACGTTTACTTAAGTCTTCATTCTCCTTCATGAATGCCATTTCGTAGGATTTTTTTTAATAACATTATGACTGCCAAATGACAACTTCTTTTTTTTGTCATGTATCTACATTTGAAATGATGATGTTACTCAAAACGTTTGTAGAATTTCCAACTTTCGCTTGGAGCACCTGCAATCTTTTTCAAAAGTACAGTATAACCTTTTTTTCCTCATAATACTCGAACTGAATTCTTGATCTAATCTCATCAATTTTTTTTGTCATGTTACGACTAAATAATTGTACCAATTACACATACCTCATTCTTGTTCTAATGTACAATTTATTTTTTTTTGACTGCATTCTTGTTCAAATTCCAACCATTTTGTTGTATTACTCAAACGTATTCATTGTCCATATTACAACTTTTTTGTTATCTTATCCTTCTTGGAAGTAATAATTATTATTTATATTATTATTTAATTTTTTTGTAATTCTGCGACTACAAATTTCGAATTTTGTAATATTACGACAAGAAACGTTCTACTCTCGTGATTCCCGACCCAGCCCAAATCCCAAAATGGAGAAATAAACACTTTGAATGACTTGCAAAGTGATGACGAGGATGATGATGAAGCTGTTTGTTGTCTTTGCTTGCAGCAGCTCGTCGCGTTTCAAACGAAAGCGAAAGGACGAGCGCAAACTGAAGAAAAGGTCAGTCATTTGAATCCAAGAAAAGTCCAGAAAATTGATTTAGTGCTTTCATATTTGGACTTCTTTCTGACAGAAACTACTGTTTCTTTATTTTTGGTGATATTGTCTTCATTCTTGAACAAAAGGAACTTTTTTGTCTCATCCAAATGGCGTTTCTCATAATGTTATGAATTTTTTGCCCATGACATCAGGACTTTGTCCTAAATACTACAAATAATAATAATGATGATGCATGAGATTTGAGTCACGCTTTTGTGGACACTCAAATACGCTTTTCATGATTCATTCCCTTACACATTGGCATTCTGGTGGTGGTAAATTCCCTTGTGTAGCCGCAGCTGCCCTGGCTAGGGCAGGCTGAGGAAAGTGCGCCCGCGGCCTATAGGAGCACCAGCACTTATTCCCAGCCAGCCCAACACCAGTTAGGCAAGATGGGTGACGCCTCTTGGCAAATTATTTGTGCAGAGTGGGATTGCAACAGCCAACTTGACTCTCCAGTTACTGATCGAGCCGTTCTACCGCCTGAGCTACGTCTGGCCCTAGATAATGTCATGTCATTATCCAGACCGCTTATACTGTACAGGGTCGAGGTAGTCAGCTGGAGCCTATCCCAGCTGACTACGGGCGAAAGGCGCACTACACCCTGAACTGGTCGCCAGCCAGTCACAGGGCAGACGTAGAGTGAAGAACTGAACCCACGCTGCCTGCACACAACTCGGGCGAGTGTACCACTACACCATCAGGGACCGGCCCAAAATGATGTTTTCTTGTTATATCACAACTTGATTGTTGTCCTCATTACGACTTCCATGCAATTTAATGACTTTACACTGGCAGACATTTAATTCATTTGTGCTATTCTGACGTGGTTCTTGTGCAAATTTTGACAATTATCTTGTCTTCTTATACAAACAAATATTACTTTTTCTAGGAACATTTTTGGACTTTGGCATTTAATTTTTTTTTTTTTTTAAATGTAATTTTGCCACAATTTACCACTTTTCCCCCCTGTCATTCTTTTACAAGGTGAATGTTTTTTTTTCTCATACAAATGTCAAGTTGTTTTCTTGTCATTATCTGTTCATTGTCGTACAAATTTCTTCGGGCAGTAGGCGGCACACCCGGAACTGTTTCCCAGCCAATTGCAGGGCACACATGGATGAACAACCGTACACGCTCAAATCCAATTTAGAGTGTTCAATTAACCCACAAATCCACTTTAGAAATTGGCAACAAGGCATATTAGCCATATTTAATTCGGCATTTAACTTACTAAGCATCCATCCATCCATCTTCTGTACCGTTTCTCCTCACTAGGGTCACGGGGTGGGCTGGAGCCTATCCCAGCTATCTTCGGGCAGTAGGTGGGGGACACCCTGAACTGGTTGCCAGCCAATTGCAGGGCATAACTTACTAACCACTTACTGTAATTCAATGTCTGAGGACTGTTAAACAGTACCCTGTATGATCAAAAAGTTAAAAAAAATAATATTCTCTTTATATTTGTACAATAGAATACTTACTATGGTGTTTTTCTAATCTTGCACACAAGTAAAACATCAGTTTCTTTAAAAATGAAAACAAATACTAAAGCTAAACTCAAACTGCTTTTGAAAAATCACTAAAATGAATGAAAACTAACAAAGCTGTCCTGAAAACTAATTAAATCTAACTAAATTTACCAAACAAAGCTCAAAATTAAATTAAATACTAACTAGAATTAAAATCCCAAACTATAACAACAATAATGCCAATTGTTAGCTTCTATTTTGTAATCATCTCGTTTCACAAACAGTTTACGGCTTCTTAGGAATTTTTCTCGTGCAAAATTCCGACTCTTCGGCGTACAAATGCCGACAGTTCTCTTGACGTCAAAATTTTTCATACAAGTTGTGACTTTTTCCCGGAATCTGACTTGATTGTACAGCCTACCAAATTCCTTAATTTTCATAATTTCTCGACTCTATCCATTGTTGCAATATTATGAATTGATTCTTTTTTTGTCTTGTAATCTGTCCTCTTTTTTGTTGATGATTTCCTGTCATATTCAAACTTTTCTGCTTCTCATTTTTTGCTTTTTGTCAACCCTGTTTCAGGGACTTGCTTGGCAAATTTTTGCTTCTGTTGAGTTCTGAAATGGCTGTACTCAACATAGATCCTCCTTTAGCCGCTTTATTAGTGCGTGCTAATGTCGCTTTTTCCCTCAGCTCTCGGGGCAGGCGGAGGGGGAAACGCCGCCGCGGAAGCCCGGCGTCAGACTGCCCGTCATCATCGGCAGAGGCAAGGTAGGACACCAAAGGACTCAGTGCGTTTTCAACCTTCCGCTTCTTGTTGCCATTTATAGTCGGTTGGGTATTGTTAAGGACCTCACCATTCCATTCCTTAGCTTGTGATTCCATTCAATATTGATAAAAATGTTTTTCTGGCAATTCAAGTTTAAACAAACAATTGGAGAACTTGTTCATAACTTTATAATGAATTACTTTTCATGCCCATGTGTAGGACCTGTCTGATACATCGGACTTTAGCGGCTTAAAATCATTATTTAATTTGTTTATTTTATTTATTTTCTTTGCATGTTTACAAATGATAACGTAAGACATAGATAATGCAATTAAAAGAAACATTCCCCTCCCAAAATGACGTAATTCATCACATCATTTTTAAATCAATCGTGCGATTAATCAGTTATCAGAATTATGTTATGTCAAATATTGGAAATTGCATCGGCTTCCCAAAAAAATCTGTTTTAGTTTTCTTCTGATAATGCAATGTTGTCATGTTTTTTCTGCCAATAACTCAACATTTTTCTTGTTAAAGAGTTCTTCTGGGAAAACAAATTTGTAAATATATTAGTGCTGTCAAGTAATTAACTATGAAAAATGCGATTAATTATGATTACATATTTTAACTTGTAGTTAATCGCACATTTTATTCAATGTAAAAAAAAATCCCTTCCATTTTTTTCTCCCATTATTTTATTGAATTATAATACCTTTAATAGATGAGAATTGATTTTTTTGTTTTTATGCAAATACTTTTTTTAAAATTGGAAATACAAAGCATTGGATTTGACTCACACCAACAGTGTCACACAAAAGAGCATCTCAACAGCCTTTCTAAGGGATCAAATTGGAGTAATATAAGAACTATAAAATGCCCACAAAGTGCAAATGAAATGGGTCAAAATAATGGACTGTCATACAAAGGGAGTTATGGTTACTGAGAGAAGTCCAGTAATCACCGGTGAGCGCGACTGCTTCCGCCTTCTCCGCTTCCTGCAAGTCTTAAAATGCGGGTTGCGATGGTGTATCTCGAGGAGAATTCGTAAGTGCAGTCGTTGGACGCAATGCGAAGTATTTCAGCCAGACCTTCGTCCTCCACGATGCTAACATGCAGTGGCCACCCACTTAGCTATGGCTTTGGCGAGTCTCTTTTTAGTTGATCCATCCACCGGTTTCAGTCGCAAATTATCCATGGATGCCTGGGTTTGACAAGGAGCTCGAGAATTGGCATTACCGGTGTGCTTGGCCATCAAATGGTATTTTGAACTGGACGTGCTGCGATGGTAGTTCAGTGCATGATGGCAATACACACAAATGACTTTGCTCTTATCAATGACACTATTTGGTAACTTTTTTTTTTTTAAACTTGCTATTCAGAATTGAATTGGCCTCATTTTTACCACTCACCATGATGCTTTTAGTTTTTTAAACCGGCGAAAACTCCGCACAGCAAGCCCAGGCGTGTACTAAATTTCACAAGCTTGATGTTTTTTTCCGTCTCGCAAGAGTCAGCGCTACGTCATAGGACTAAATTGTTTATCAGGCCAAAATGAGTCTTAACCGCGAAAAAATTGACCGCGTTAAAAGGGAGTTGGATTAATCTCATTCATAACGCATTTTTCTGATACCTCTAAAATATATACATTTGTTCACGTCCAAAAAGGTCCATAAAAGTAAAGAAGTATTTTTTCCTTCAGGTGACTGCAAATGAAAACCTTTTCCATGTAATATAGCATTATCACACAAAAGTCTTGTAATATCACAACTTGATTTTCATACAAATGACAACGAATGAAATGATATTAGGCTATACAGATAACAACAATATTAGAAGCTTCACTATTACACATTTTGCTCAAGTAGAATAAATGTTTGGACTATGTAGTTGACTCGAAGGCATTCATTCTTCATTCTTGTTAAGAAATGCCCCCAAATTTTTAGAAATACTATTCCTTATTGTACAAAATTGCACCACTATCTTGTAATAGTACTCCTTGATTCTTGTACAAATGACCCCTTTTTTGGTCATGTATTTGCATCCTCATTTGGAATGAGTACATTTTACCCACACTACAATAGTGACAGCATATGGTATATTATTCTGTAAATTATATACATTTATTTTCACCCCAAATACTATAACGAAAGCTTGCTAAAAATACTTTTTGTCTATCTATCTATCTAATTCAAAAGTACAACTTTTTTCTTGGCTCTATAGCGTAATTCTCGAAGAAATGTCAACTATTTTATTTTTAATGTTACCACTAAATGATTGCATGAATTATTACAGCTTTTTCTACACACCTCTTCTAAAGAATGACCATTATCTTGCAAAACCGTAGCGTAATTCAAATTTCAGAAGTTTTGTAATATACCAACTAAATAATTATATGAGTTGCAATTTATATTTGTGGCATATTTGCACCCTTCTTCAAAAGTCTGACTTTTTTTCTCGTAATACAATGACTTTGTTCTTTTATATTCTTATATGTTTCAATTCATTTTTAAATTCTGGAATGTATATTTTAATCTCTGTCTGTATCGATTAATTGAATATTTCCTAATCCCGAGAAATACCGTTGTAGCGATTTGGGAGTCGCTAATGTAAAATTGGGAGGATTTTTAAATGGATGAAATGATTCTGTGACCACTACCAAGTCACTGTCAATTCATTTTCAAAAAGTGTAACTTGTCAGGCGCACTTCATTGGAATTTGAATAGAGTGAGTCGACTGTGCAGGATTGTTAACTTTGTAGAGCTGAAACGATTTGTGGCAATGATGAGTCTTATCGCATCGAGCAGCCAGAAAGCGGAGGTGCCTCTTCTTATCTTATCGCAGCGCCGCAAGAAAAGCTCGCAGATTGGCAATTTTCACAAAGGTGATTTTTTTTCACGTCAATAGATTTTTTTTTTTGCACCTGTGTTGAAAACCTTTCAATCAACCAGCAGTTTGATATTAAATGGGCAATGTTTTTTTTTTTCATTTAAATGCGAGTGTAAAAGAGGCTTGTCTTGTTATGTCGGCAAGTAAAAACAGATCCAAACCAAAAAGTAATCCCAAAAATCCCAAACAAGTGGCATTTGCTTGGTTATGTGAGGAAAAGAAAAACAGCAGAGAAATGGAATTGCTCGCAGGGGAAATTGAACTTGTAGTAAGTTTTCCATAAGATGATTAAATGCCTCAGGAGGAATTTCAAAATCTCGGCTAAATAATTGACGGCTTCTTCTTTTTTTCGTTAATGCTCCTAAGATTATGAATGTTCTCACTTTAGATTTAGAAAGAAATAATTAATTTTAACTATTAATAATACTAATTTACACCAAATCTCATATATATATGTATATATATATATATATATACAAAATTAAGATTGTGTTTTTCTTTTAAAACAATACAACACATTTTTATTCATATAGCACTTTCACAACAGCTACAGCATTACCAAATATATTTATTATTGTAGTAAATTTGTTGGTGAGAATGCAACTCAACTAAATTTCAAGATGACATGTTTAGGATTATTTTTCTGGTGGGGGAGAATGATGTTTGTGATGCTTTGCCTTTGCTTGCAGACCCCCGGCATACAAAAAGTCAGAGGTTAAGTGGAGCAGCGGCGGCAGCGTCTCCAAATCAGTAAAACCAGCCTCCTTCGCCTCTGTAAGTCCTTCTGCTCACTCTCTCGTCTTCTTTTTCCTATTTTTTCAATTTTTTTGTGTAAGCGAAGGAGGTCATGTATAGTGCCTTCTTTAGGCTTGCGGCGATAACGCGCCGTAGAATGCCAGCATGTCTGCTCGGAAAACATCATCAGGGAAATGTAAGATCGGGTGAACCTTCATCAAAATTTCATGGCTCAATTTGAAGACGACGAGGATGCACGGTCTCATATTTCTTTGGAATAATGACAAATATTTATGACAAAATATCTATGTGTCTACATCTACGTCTATATATCCATATAAAGAGAAATCTATCCATCTATCTGTGTGTGTGTGTACATACATATATATATATATATGTTATAATATAATGTTATGTTTGGATTCTGTTCATTTGGCGCCCCCTGCGCACGAAGCCGTCTGCAAATGAGCAACCTGAATCAGCGTCAACACGGAAGGAAATATGCGTAGAAAGGTATCACTGGTAAACGTGGTTTTGGGGTCAGTGAGCAATTCGATTTGCAAAATTGCAAAATGGACACAAATGACAGCTTGCGTGCTACAAGCGTTAAGTGGGACTGATTGGCTCGTGCAAAATCCAATATGCAAATGTGTGTAGCTCGTTTCACCTTTGCTGAATCAGTCGCCGCTTGTGTTCCACATTTATCGTCCCTGATTGGACTTACCAACAAGAATGGATGCACGGCTAATTGGGAGCGGAATTAGATGAGCATTGAGTTTATTTATTTATTTAAACTCCACTGGAGCCTTGAAAATGCTGTGGTTTTTTTTGTACTACACAAAATTCACAAATTGACACAAAATTCTGACTTTCATACTACATCATTATACATATAAAATCTGTTTTTTTGTCGTACAAATTGATGATTTCTTTTTTTCTCATAATGTTAAAATTTATTTGCATACAAATAAAATGTTTTGGTGCGGAGATATTGCATCGTAATTTATGACATCATCATAATCATCTAACGACTTAACTTCCCTGACAAATAAAAAGAAAACTCTTCGAGTATGATGATTTCAATTTTGTAGGATAGTGTCGTGAAAATATTATTTTTTTTCTCTAAAAAAATTACATTTTCTTTCCTGAATTGTTACCACTTTACTTTTGTGCAAACATTTTTTTTTTTCAAAATTAAGAATTCATGTCATGCAAAATTCAACACAAATTGTCATCCATCCATCCATTTATCTGTCCCACTTTTCCTCACAAGGGTGGTGCTGGAACCTATCCCAGCTATCTTCCGGCAGTAGGCGGGGTACACCTTGAACCAGGAGTGCAACTATCGACTTTCCTACTTTCTGGGGGGTATGCAGACACATAACAGGCGCCCCCCCCCAAACAATAAAAAAATAAAATAATTATCAAGATTTCATTTTTAAATGGAGCCTTTGAATACAGTTTTGGGGGGAATATATCACTTTTATTTCAAACTTTTATTGAACGTTTCATTGAGTGAGGCTCTTACTACGCTGACACATCACAACTTACCTACTGTCTTTTAACCACTTTGAAAAGTTGGTTTTTATGCCTATGTAGTGTATTTTTATATCCACTATTATGAACATTTTAGTAATTATCTTAAATAAATATGAGGGAATTGGAGACTAAAGAAGTGACAAGTCTTTGTGTTGAAATTCCAATGTAAATGAGATACTGCCCAGGGGGACAAAAGGCTTGACCAGTATTTAGGTGTGGAGCACTCGAAGTGATAGTAGCAGTCTGGATGGCACCAGAAGGCCACGTCAAAGAGCAACCACATCTGCTCTCACCGTAGGGGGCTTCGGGAGCAAAGTCGAGGACTAGTACAATGAGAATGCATATGCAACAAGGTAAAATTAGATATTCATGTCCGGTGTGGCATTCCCTATAAGAAGGGAAGGCCGGAGAGAGGGGGGACCTTTCCCTTTTTCTTTTTGGGGAGACTTCTTTTGACATCTGCATGTGACGAGAATAAAATCTCTTTCTAACCAAAATGGCTATGTCAGATAAGTTTTTTCCATCACCAATTCTGCCATGCTCGGCGACCTGTCCGGAGGGAAGCTGAGCCAGACCCACACATCAACAACAAAATATACCACACCTACTTAGTCTTTCTCCCTCTCCCTATTTCTTTTTCGGTTTTGTGCCCCTGAGCACTTTATGTTTTTCTTCTCCATCTTTAGCATCATCAGACGTTTGAATTGTAAACACTCGCTCTCGTTCTCGAGGGCCCGCGCACTGGACTCTGTGTGCGCGCGGCGCGCAAGGGTGGGGCACTGAGGAGAGGGGCGCCTATCAGTGACGTGCCTCAATTAGTTTTAGTGATTAGATCAACCCATACCCCTGAACAAACTGTTGTTTAATACACCCAAAAAATTATTTTCCTCCCATCGCTTTGGCGCCCACTCTAGCATACTTTTTGCGCCACTGCCCTGAGCAGGGCACACATAGATGCGAACGAACCATCCGCACTCACAATCACACAAAAACAACAGATTAATCGCTGATTAAAAATCATTCACTGCCATTGATGGGTATAAAAGCCAAAAAGTATATTCAATTTTCCTGGGCTGGCAGTGAATGAGTTAAAACTAGTACTGACAAAAGCATGATCTAAACTGCTGCAGTGTAAAAGTTTCTCAGCAAAAATCCGCTTCTTGCAAGTGATGTCATAACTTCCAAAGGATTCGTAGGGATTGAATTAATTAAAATATCTAATTAAAAATAAAACGTATTTCGATTATTAACCTTAGCAATGACGTCAACCTGTTTCTATCGCTTGTTTTTTTTTCATTCATGGACAGCTGTCTCGTTTGATGTTGGCTGCAACTGTGACTACTTTGAAGGTATCGCGGTCTCCACAGGTCATCTGAAATTGCTGACGGGCGGAGAAGACGCTCGTTAAAGTTAACCAAATTTTGGTGTGTTGTCTTGCCTGTGATCACAAAGGGCTTCCCATGCCACTCCAAAAAAGGAGAAAAAAAGTCCAAGTGATTGTCTTTTTTCTTGCCAATTTACATCTCTAATGATGCACTAATGTTGCCCCCTTTTTCTTACACCTTCCCTACTTAAGGAGGAAACCGTGATTGGTAAGTGGATGCTGTCCTGTGGATTAAGGGTGTATATGCTAGGCAAGGCTAGACTAATGGCAAAAGCAGAGGGTCATTTAGTGACGTCGGTTTTATTCAGGTTTTTTTTTTTTTTTTTTTTTTTTTTGTCTTACACCGATGGCACCTGGCCATTTTCTTTGTCTGCGAGGTAGAACGGCTTTTTTGTGGTGTTTTTTTTTTTTTTTTACCCAGTCAGGCTTGTGGGCCGATGCACCCCCTCCTTTCTCTGTCTCTTTTGGGGTTTGACAGATGCTAGATTTTTCTTTTTTTCCACACGTTTGCTATCTGTTACTTTTTTGAACACTGGTTCCTTGACTTACGAGTTTTTCATCACTTGCTCAATTTTTTCAATTTGCTTTGTGTCTTAAGTATGGATAAACTGATTACACAGGACAACTTGTTGAACTATGTTCATGTTTTTTTTTTTTCTGTTTTTGTTCCGGTGTTTACCTAAACTAAAAGGAATTGAATCATTACATTTAAAAATATTCCGTCCTTGAATCACATGAATCGAGATACATATCGAATCAGGTTGATGTTGCTAATGATTTGCTGTTTCTTTGAAATGAATGACCTTGAATAGTTTGGGCTTTGAAGTGTTTTTACAGTGCATGTCACATAATGATAAACATGACAAACGCTACAGCCGTACCGTATAGAATCCAATCGGAATCCCACTGAATAGAGCCGAATTGAATCGTTCCATTTGAAAATGCATCTTTTTTTTTAATTGTATCATACTCCATCGACTGAGATACGTATGGAACTGTCTTTTCCAAGAGAGATGCGCACTTAGAATGTGGGGATATTTTTGCTTTATGTTCTATTTATTTTTTTCATTTTTCTCTTCATCAGATTTCACACTCTGCTGACTTGTGTGCGGGCAGCGTGGGTTTGGTTCCCACACAGTGATGGTGTCTTATGCCCTGCGATTGGGTGGCTACCAGTTCAGGGTGTAGTGCGCCTTTCGCCCATAGTCAGCTAGGACAGGCTCCAGCAACCCCCGCAAACCTGTACAAGATAAGCGGTATGGATGGATGACGCATTTTCAACTTCAGTGATCCACAATTAAAAAAAAAACTAAGATAACCAATGTCAACTAATTTGGCTTGTTCAAAACCATACATAGGGTCAACCAAATACTAAAACTGATAAGAAAACATTGAGGCATTTTAGAAAATTAAAATCCAATTGATGAGTCTATCCATCCATCCATCCATTATCTATACCACTTCTCCTCACTAGGGTCCAGGGGGGGTGCTGGAGCCTATCCCAGCTATCTGCGGGCAGTAGGCGGTCAACATCCTGAACTGGTTGCCAGCCAATTGCAGGGCACACCGAAACGAACAACCATCCGCGCTCGCACTCATACCTAGGGGCAATTTAGAGTGTTCAATTGACCTGCCATGCATGTTTTTGGAATGTGGGAGGGAACCGGAGTACCCAGAGGAAACATGCAAACTCCACACAGGAAGGCCGGAGCCGGATCGAACCCACGACCGATGCTGTCTCTCACTGTGAGGCCTTCGTGCTAACCAGTCAACCACCGTGCCGCCCCAGATTAATCTAAAAATGTATTTTTTTTCACTCAGTTTTAATAAATTTTCAGATTAATCTAAAAATTGATTAATCAATTTTCAGATTAATCTAAAAATTGATTAAAACTGAGTGAAAAAAACAAACTAAAAACCAACGGTAATGACATATCCAAAACTGTTACAATCTTGTTCTCAACCCTCGGTTTTGTAAAAAGAAAGCCATGACTTTTACAGTAATGCCTTTTGACTTTGTGACCTCAAATTATAAAACCGACAAAAGCACAAGTGAAAAGGACAACAAAATAATACTTTATCCTCAACTAAGCCATCCACGTTGAGCGACGCTGACTCACCAAATGGCTGGAATTGGAATGGATTCATGACATTTCCAATTATTTCTGTGGGGAGAGAGGATTTGACATATGAGTGATTTAAGTTACAGTCCCGGTCATGGAACGGATGAAACTCTTAAGTCAAGGCACCACAGTTGGTCTTTTTAGTGTGGAGCCCGTTTTCTACTCTATTCTGACTGCATGCCTCAAGTTTGCATGGCGTCTCTTTCGCGTCTCAAATTGTGAAAGATAAGGAAAGATAATCAGTACATATTTTGGGAAAAAACAACAAGATTTTTAGTGTTTTTTCAAGGGAATATGAGGATGATTTCACAGTGAATCAGGCAGCTAGAAGGCTCCGCGTGGGCGCTCAGGCTTGTAATTGTGGGCCATTTCTGTCTGCCTACAGATGTTCTCATCAAAGCCTTCCCGAGGACGAGCGTCCCGGCAGGGTGAGCGGTCGCACGACTGCGACTCCGGCAATGACACGTCGTCTCCGCCGTCCTGTGAGATGGGCGCAGCCGACAAGAGCGACGCCCCACGTCGGCGCGCCTCCCCGTCGCCGACGAAGCCGCCATTTGCCGACAAGAACGACAACGTCTCAGACTCTGGGAATTCGGTGACGAGCTTCGCCTCCTTGTGCAAAAACGGCGACGAAGACCGCTTGAGCACCGCTCTCCTCAAGAGGTGACGTAGTGTTAGGCATCCCTTGGCTCTGTGAACATACCAGATGTTTTCAGATGGCTGCCTCGCTTCACTCTGCCACATATTCTAATTGTCAGTAAGAAAACCTCAGAAAGTTATGAGAAAAAGTTTGTTTTTTAGTTTTTTTATTGTTTAATGAGAGCATTCGTTGGTAGCATAAAGCACGATCAATGCATGTGTATGGTGAAAAGGTCCAGGCATCGGATAGATCCTTGAGGGACGCTAAACATCCTCCAAAATTGCATTAGTTTCTGTTTCATGCAATTGCCGAGAAAAAAAGTCTTAACTTGAAGCGTGATTCCTCACAGAGAACACGAGCCTTTGGGATGTGTGTTCCATGCAACGAGATCGCCACAAACGTCTCCCAGGGAGCGACCCAGCAGTGACTGGCATCACAGCCGCGGGAGGAGTAAAACCTGGAGGAGTTCCAGATACTCCGGACGACGCTTTTCAAGCTCGTCTGTGTCATCTGCCAGGTAAGAAGTGCCCAAAATAGTTGCCATAACGTAATTGACAATTTCTTGTGGAGGCGTTGATTCGATGGTGGCTGTCATTGTAGCTCTTTCTCACGCTCGCCGAGCTATTTGCCGAATCTGAGGTGGCGGCGGGGCAGCTTGAGCAGCGTAAGCTCCAGAGGAAGCTACTTCAGACATCGCAGGTCAACTTGAATTTTTTGAATGTTTACATTTAAAGAAAACAGTTGAAGTCCAGGTCTCATTTACAGTGGTGACCGGGTGACCGGTGACCTCACTAAACGAATATCACAAGTACAAACAGTACATATACAAGAAAATGGGTTTCAAATTTATGTACTTTATTCATTTATGTCATAAATGATGAGAGCTGTGTCTATTTGAATTATTTTTGCAAAGACCGCCCATGGAAACAGGGAATAAAGTGAGACCCTAAAATCAAGCACATCTCAAAGAAAATCAATGGCTGAAAATGCAAAACCAACATCCAATGACCCATCAAACTCCACAGGTCACGGTCCAGAAAGCGAGTGTCCAGTTCAAGAGAGACGGACGACAAGCGCAAGATTAGCAGGAAGAGACGAAGACGCAAGTCCTACTCGCCCATGAGGAAGAGGAGGCGGGACTCGCCCAGCCACCTGGAAGCCAGACGGATCACCAGGTACCCAAATCTTTACCACTACAGTAATACAAATACATATACTAATTAATGAAAAATTAATTAAGCCGTTCTGAAAATTGCTGGATGAAAATTATAGAGGGCACTTAACAAGAAATTAACCTTTTCACATTGTTTAGAGCACTGATGCCGGTCTGACCCGGCAAACCTAAACTTATTGGGGTTTGGTTGGAACGACTGGCAGAATCCCCTGTCAGAAAGACGTTCAACTCCCACCTCTGGCAGAACTTTGCCAACGTCCCGGGGAGGGAAGGGGACATTTTGTCAGAGTGGACCATGTTTCGGGCCTCCATTGTTGAGACAGCTGATTGGAGCTGTGGCCGTAAGGTGGTTGGTGCCTGTCGTGGCGGCAATAACAGAACCTGCTGGTGCACACCGACAGTAAGGAATGATGCCAAACTGAAGAAAGAGTCCTATCGGACCTTTTTGGCCTATGGAACTCTGGAGGCAGCTGGCCAAGCGGAACTCAGTTTTGGCGGTTGCTGAAGCTAAAACTCGGGCATGGTAGGAGTTCGGTGAGGCCAAGGTAGGGTGCATGGGAGTTCGCCCAACCAGTCTACAAGTGTTCTGTGGACTTGAAGACGGCGTTCGACCGTGTCCCTTGGGAGTTCTGTGGGGTGTGCTTCGGGAGTACGTGGTACCAAGCTCACGAATACATGCTCTTTGGTCCATGTACCACCATGTCAGACTTTGGTCTGCATTGCCGGCAGTAAGTCGGATTTGTTTCCAGCGAAGGTTGGACTCCGCCAAGGCTGCCCTTTGTCACCGTAACTTTTATGGACAGAATTTCTAGGCGCAGCCAAGGCAATGAGGGGTCCGGTTCGGTGTTCTCAGTATTGCATCTCTGCTTTTTGCAGATGATGTGGTACTGTTGGCTTCTTCAAACTGTGATCTTCAACTCTCACTGGAGCGGTTCGTAGCAGAGTGTGAAGTGGTTGGGATGAAGATCAGCGCCTCCAAATCTGAGACCATGGTCTTCAATCAGAAAAGGGTGGAATGCCCTCCCCTTAGGTCGGTGATGAAATTCTGTCCCAAGTGGACCAGTTCAAATATTTAGGGGTCTTGTTCACCAGTGAGGGTAGGGTGGAGCGCAAGATCGGCAGGCGGATCTGTACAGCGCCCGCTGTGATGCGATGTGATCGCTTCTCCACTTACACAAGTTGAAGCGGACAAGAGCATGAATGTACACACAAAAGCACTCAAAGCAGCAATTCGCTTTTGGACGGTAAACTGATGAGGTTAACAGAACAAAGTCAGCTTCTTATCATCCAGACATGCGGCTCCATGCCACAAATGCCTGCCGCATGCATTGAGTATGTTCGCGACCAACCACCGCTTTTAGCCATTTCATGAAGCCATCAGTGTCGCGGTGCGTGTGGGCGTCGGATAAACACCGCATCGACTCTTTTAGTCTGGGCCGCTTCGGAAGAGTCAATGTGGGACAGCCAGCTTCATGAAAACCCTGGATGTCATGCTTTTGTAAAAAGTTGGACTTTGAAAAAAATTCAGCATGCCGGAGCACAACCTGAATGAAGACAAGGAGTGCAGAAAATGGTTGGATGGATGGACAGACTTTGAAAAATTTAGCACATCAAAGCTCCAGCGAGGAGGCTGACTCCGCAGCTGAGTGTGGCCGCACTGGACCGGATGAAAAAAGGAAGTCAGTTATAGATTAAAATCTAATCAATAACGACCTATGAACAATTAACTTTACGAAAAGGCTCTTGGATCTTGTATCTTGGTGATTTATTAAAAAACACAGAATGAGACAGATGAGACTGTTACGTTATTGTGTGATTAAATAACGAGAGAGAGAGAGAGCGGTTAACTTGCTTGTTAACATTTACTATGACGACTCATGTTTTCCTTACAACCCCACATTCCTGTAACAAGTCCCCTGATTGGCTGAGATAACAACATTAACTCTGATTGGTTATATTAACCTTTACACAACAGAGACATGACGGAAATGCACGTAAGTTGCTCATTTCCTCATTCTCTTGAGTCACCCATGGAAAGGCTAATTGTTTTGTGATGGTTACATAAGTTGAAGTGAGCCTTAGTCAGGGCTTCTCTATTATTTTCTGTTATGCCCATCCTAGCAAGAAGAAAACTATTCATGCCCCCGACCCCCACCACACACTCTCCGCCGCAACTATAAATAATAGCATTTGTAGTCATAGTGAAGACAAGCGCTACATACGTCATATTTGCGCATCTTTGCTTTCGGGGGACTTACTTTTGACCCACTATCTTTGTGTCTCTCTACCTTTCTTTTCATCCCTGTTAAAAATATCTTCATGTTGACTAAGGGTTTGTTTGCTGCACTTCTCATCGCCAGCTCGTCAAAAAAACAAACCTACACCATCGAGTTAATACTCGCTGCGTACAATGGACCATGCGATCGCCACTGCCAACTACTGGAGGGGATGTGCAATTACACTTTATTGTAGTACGGCGGGAAAAAAAGCGTGTTCCCCAGGGTCATACGCACACCCTTCAGCATCAGACCCCCCCCTCCCCAAGGAGGCCCACCCCACTATTTGAGAAGAACTGGCTTAAGTAGAGATGTCCACATATGCTGTTCCCGTTATTTTTACATTATTAGCATCGTAATTACAATGACTTTGAATGGACAAATTGTGATTGGTCCCGCGTGTGACTCCCACCAAGATTTGGAGCAAGAAAAAGGGGGCTTGGCCACATTCCTCATTTCTTGTCGATGGTATTAAGGTCATTATTTTTGTATTGATTTCTCCAAAACAAATTGATAGAATTGAAAATGCAAGCAAGTATAATTTTCCTGGTAAAATAATACATAAATTGTGTTTGCTATTGAAAAATGCACCATCCCAACTGGATGATGCCTTTAAGGTGACATTTTGTTTGAGAAGACTAGTATCTTAAAAAAAGTAATCATGTTTGCCTGTTTGCAGCGCCCGCAAGAGGCCCGTCCCATACTTACGTCGCAGCCCTTCGTCCTGCAGCAGCGTCAGCGCCACATCGCCCAGAAGTCTGTTCCGCCTTTGCCACCGCCGCCGTAGCACCTCCTCCTCCTCCTCCTCCTCCTCCTCAGCCTGTGGGAGCGTCGGTCGCAGCTCATTGTGGAACTTTGAGGCGCGCCGGCGCAGCACCAGCAGGTATTAGCTTTCCCTGATCAAATCAACAGAAACAATTTTCCCCCGGAAACATTTTCAATGGCAATTCTGCCTTCTTGCTGCTGTTTGTTTTTCATTTCAAACAAATTCGAATGCTTAAGTTTTCAGTCTTTCCAAGGATTTATGTCGTATGTTCTTATGTTGAATTGCTTTTGAAAAGGCTGTTTTGAGGACAGGAGCTAAAATTCCATCTTAAGCTAAAGCATGCAAGTTGGCAAACTTTGTTGAACTTGTAAGGATCCCTTTTGATTTTTATCGGTAGCCATGATGTCTCATGATGTGAACACGCAGCTGCTTTTATTTGCCAATTGCCAGTCTGCCTTTGATTTTAAAGGGGAAGTCTACCCCAAAATATTCTTTGCAGTTATATGTTCTATGCTCCTTCAAGTCTAAATATGGCTTTGTGTTTGTGGAATATGAGTTAAGCAGCAAAATCCACACGTTTTTAGCCATTTCCCGGGGCGGACAATTTGTCACTGTTGGCTGAAAATGACATTGCAGTTGCTCAGGGCACAGCTAATAACCAATCACGGCTCACCTGTTTTCTGAAACTGAGCCCTGAACAACTGTGATGTCATTTTGAGTCGACAGCAAGGAACAAAATGGCCACCCCGGAGATGGCTAAAAACGGATGGTGTTTACGCCTTAACTCATATAGCGTGAATGCAGTATTAATCAGAATGCCGTGTATCGACTAATGGGCATGCATAGAACATATTCCCTTTAAGGGATTGTTGACAGGCAGGGTCGCAGACTGCTGTTGATTGATGCCTCAGCTTCCACATCTGTGCTAAAATTCTCCAAATCATCCAAAGTGCAACAATTTCAGGGAAAATGATCACACCCAAGCAAGAATTCTACCGCCTTGACTTGCCACTTACAGACCTGTATTCATCTTTAAGGGATTGTTGTCATTTATGAGAGCAAGATCGTGATTGATTTTGATCCATGATATCTGGACTCAATAAAATAATCCAAATCAAGAATTTGATTTTATGCGAGAAATAACCTGACTGACTGCTTTTGTTTTTTTCTCCAATGCCTGGTCTGACTTCAAGCAAATGTTGGCAAGTTTCAGAGCAGGATTCCTATTGATATTGCGATTTCAAGGATTGTTTTTAATTACTATTTGCTTACCTGCGTTCATTTTTACGAAATTGTTGGCACAAATGAGAGCAAGATCCTTATTGAGTTTGATATGTGAACCAAGATGTCTGCAGTGAAAAGGTCAAAATTTCATGGGAATATTGCAAATCCCCCCACCCCCCAACATTAAGCAGCAGTTCAGTTGTATTGAACTTTTAATGCAACGTTCTATGTAGGCCACCCTGATGGTTGCATAAATCCATAATCAATTTTCATAAAGTGAACGATGGAGTTGATTAAGTATGAATCACTATACAATATAAGGGTTTTTATACAGTGGACTTCATAAATGACTTACGGGCCGACATTTGAATACTCCCTAACCAAAATGTAGGAATTTTTATAGAGCGGACAATTCTTCCATTTGTCTATCGGCGTATAACGAGTCACGTATTGCAAATGCAACGGTCATTTTCCTGTATTAACGCTAGCAGTAATTGACAAAAGGACGTCTTGTTGCACAAATGGCAAAATAATCTCTGTGCCGACAATACAAATACCAGTGGGCCACGGAAGAGGGGCAGGATCCCTAAAATCAATTGGGGAAAAAAAAATTCAACATTTTTAAAGGACGTCAACTGCATGCTGAGGGGAATAAACAGCATTGAGAGGGCATGAATTGAATTGAATATTAATGTAGTGTCTCCAACCGCATACATATTTATTGCTTTTTTCAATATTTATTGATTTGTCGTAGTGGCCAAGCTCTTTATGCAACATGTCCATTTCCTGTCATGACAGATGGCTAGTAACTTATTCTTGTGCTTCGAATAAAAATTTTTTCAAAAAGAAAGAAAAAGAAACAGTTGACTTTTTGGTTTATACAAAAAGAAGATACATAGTTTGACATGCAAAAGAAGCAGCCACCTAGCTACCCGTATGCTCAGTGGAACAACTATGCTATGATTAGAATAGCAGCTATTAGGCGTATCCTTTAGCTTGTGCCAACTTTTTGCTTTCATAAAATAAGAAAGTAAGTCATTTGACATTTGATCTGTTCAATTTCTTGCAAGAGTTATGTGAGAAGTCCATATACATTGAGTAAGCATAGTAGCTAGCCAACTAATCAAGCAGCTAACGGTCTGATCTGATTGAACCTTTTCGTGCCCCCACCCCGATAAAAGTGAAAATTAAGTAATTTGACATTTGATTTATTCGCTTTTGAGAAGGAAGTTTCATGAGAATACCAAATAGCTGCCTAGCTCCTCTCTTGTTAGGGAAATGGCTCTGTGTTAGTTAGCATAGATGCTACCTCTAGTGCACCAATCTTTTGGTTTCCTAAAAAGAATGAAACAAACATATTGATTTGTTAGCTTCCTTGCTGGGAGATTCAGAAGACTCCCGAAAAAAAAACACTTACCTTAGCATTTAAGTAAAACATCTATGCTCGGGTTAGCAGAGCAGCAAGCATGCTAACCTGTCAGATTGTGTACCTATCATTTTGTTTCCTAAACAAAAGACATAGATAAATTTGAAATATGATTTATTTGCCAAGAGTTACATGAGAAAACTTAATTATTTACCGTCAACTGGTAAGCGGAATGCCTAAAATATCAGTTAGCAAGCTAATCTGTTAACTGGTCCACCAACCCTTTTGTGTCTAAAAAAGAAAAAACATGCACAGTTTGATATTTATTTGCTTTTTTGCCAGAACTCGCGTGAAGATAAAGGCCCCTGAGCGACCACATTAGCGTTTAAGGGAAATCCCTATGCGCTAAATTTCCTGATCTGTTATTTTTGTGCGCAAGTAAAAAAACAAAACAAAAAAAAAATATCTACACAAATATGTACAGAGGAATTAAGTTATTTATTTTAATTTTCTCACACAGTCCTGTGATTACGTCGGTGTACATATGCATCTGTATGAAGTGTAAATATGAAAACTGTGCCATATTGTAACTTTGGTGTTTTTAAATCATGTGACAAAAATGCCAAATGTTCTTTTATCAATGCATTCGGGAAGTCTTTCTACCAGCAAGTGTTAAGACCAAACTGAAAGAAGCAAGAACTTTTTTTTAAATGTTTATGGGAAATTTGCACAATTTCGGCTCCAAGGTTAAATTCTGAACTTTCTGTCGCCCCAATTTTGAAGTAATTGTTCTCGAATTACTTTGTATCTGAAAAAGTGAATCTTATGAGGGGAAAAAATTACCAAAACCTTTTCAAGGAAAATGTGTTTTGTGGAAGAAAAAAAATGTTTTCACAAGAAAACACATTTTGAATAAAATCAATTCCTAATGTAAAAAGAATAGCTGGAAAATGTAAAAAAAAAACATTTATCAGTAACTTTTCAAGAAAAAAATGAAAATTGTCAGTATTTCACATTTAGCATTGCTCTTATTAGCTGTTTTTTTTAAAGGCATCTGCTGATATTTGCCAAAATGCCAAATACCCAGAAATAATTGGCCCAACAGAAACACATCCTTTTTAAAAAAAAAATTTAAATTTACAGATTAGGGTGGTGCTTAAAGCACAAGGTGCACATCCTTTGCACAGAACTTCCTTAAAACCCTGCAAGCTATATCAAATTAAGATTTTGGATGGCCCCTTCTGCACATTATGCCTATTGGACAAACCAGGGACCTTTATTTTTTTTTTTACATGTTCTGGGAATGCAAACCTGTCACCAATTTTTGGCGGCAGGTTGTGTCTCACTTATCATTAATAATAGCGCTGTAGACCTTCAAGTCCTCAAACATTTATTTGATGAACTTTAACTGCAATTAATGCATCACAATGGTCTAACAGCAGTGAAACACATTTTCCTTTTTTATTTAAAATGTTATTCACCATTTATTTATTTTTATTTATTTTTTTAAGTATTTATTATCATTATTATTTATTTTTTCAGGATATGCATTTATTTATTTTTGCTAAGTTTTAGAACATGAATTGCTGAGGTCCAAGGTACTGGTTAGGGAAGGGTGTACTATTTATGTGTATGTTTTATATGTATTGTGTTAATTCTTGCTTTGTTGGGTTCCACCATGTAAAAAAAAACTTGAATAAAAACATTTGATTCCAAAAAATAACTGGCCCAGATTATGATGTTTTTTGGGTTTTTTTTTCATCTTTTTTTTGTAAACCTAGACAAAAAGTGAAAGAAGCATTGATGTACAGTATCCCTTTTTTGTGGTTAATTGGGACCGGAAACCCCTATAAAAAGTGAAAAACTACAAAGTTGAAGTTGTCTTTTCATTATTAATAATTTTTATTCGTGGGAACCGATCCCACACTGCCTGCGCAGAACAGAAGTGAGGCGAGTGATATATATATATACATATATATATATATATATATATATATATATATATATATATATATATATATATTTGTGTGTGTACAATGAAAATTGATTACTTGTGTATTTTTCTTTCCAAATTGACTTTTTTTTGTCCAATAGTAATTGTTCTTTATGAATCTTTGTTTCTGGTTAATAGTGGCTCTAATCCTCTTGTGTTTGTTGCATTTGCGTGAAATGAGAGTGTGTGTCGCCAATAAAGATGAGCAAAAGTGAGAAAGCAAACCCTGGTGTGTTCCTTTTGCCGCGCTGACTTCAACCGCTTGACTCGTCTTCTATTCCGGCCGGAGTGACTCATTTGAGCAAAGGGGTCAACGCTGTAAAAAGTGTCCCCCCTCGCAAATTGCACGACCTGAAATCAACTTCTGTAACTACTTTCCACATGTTTTAACTCGGAACACACCGCCTAAGAGAGTTGTTGCAGTGACCGCAAGTGGATTCTATTGAGCGTTGAAGATTTCGAGTTGCAGTTCCGGGGCTTTAGAGAGCGGCTGCTGGGTGTTTTTTTTTTTTAATAAAGTCTTACGCAGTCTTCCAGCCCTTTCCAGAGCGTGGAGCCGCTATAAAAAGAGAGCCGTGGGCGGGGCCGGCCATTGGCTACTTTTCTACTTGGGATTTGGATGGTGATACGCCAGCCGCTCGACAAGTTGCCGAGCTTCTGTTGACTTGGATCGGACATGGCGGAGGGAGACTTTTACACTGTGGGCGGGCGCCAGAGGTTCCCCCGCGACCCTTTCGGAGAGTCGATGGCCTCGCGTTTTCTGACGGAGGACGACTTCGGGATGCCGCCCTTCCCGGAGGACCTGTCCATGGACTGGCCCGGCTGGGCCAGGCCGGGCCGGCTGGGCTCCCGCCTGAGCTCGACGACGCCGCCCTTCGGAAGCGGCCTGCGATCGGCCTTCCCGGAACGCCGGCGGCCACAATCGGGACCGTCGCTATTCGCCGCCGGCCGCTACGGCGAGCCCTCGCCCACCACGGGTTCGGGGGACCCGTGGAAAGTGTGTGTCAACGTGCACAGCTTCAAGGCGCACGAACTCAACATCAAAACCAAGGAGGGATTCGTGGAAGTGTCAGGTGAGGCCCCCAAAATCTTATTTTTGCCCTGCCATAGTGGGTCTTGTTGTGGTTGACTTGGAGTATCGCGATTCGTAAAAATGGACTTCATCGTGTCGCAACGTTCTTGAAAACGAAAAAAGAACCCCCCCCAAAAAAATGTGCAGCTTAGTTTTGCAATTAAAAAAACATTCATACAATTTCAAAATCATGAAGGTAAAAAATCTTACCTTACGATTTGTCTTTGAGAGGCGTTTTAGCTTATGAAATAATTTGTTCCTGTGATAATTTTTCTTCAAGATTCCAGTTTATTTATGCAATTTCAAAAATCTTAAGCAATTTTAAAGTCATAAACAATAAAAAAAACAAACATGTGTTACAATTTTCTCTTTGAAACGTTTTCGACTTTTCTTAATTTGAAATAAGTTTTGAAATTTATTTTTGATGGCTTTTTATTGTCTGAAGATTGCAACAATTTCCTAATTTAGTCTAATGGTAATTTATTGGAATTTGTTTGCATTTATTGATTGTTTTGCAATTTATCATGCGGTCTCGTGTGGAACCTGCCGAGCAACCGATTC